>NW_006436814.1:1580843-1585417 GCF_000325575.1 Pteropus alecto
AAGTTTCTAACTAAGAAGCTCCTAAGGTCCAGGATATTTAAAAAAAAAAAAAAAAGTTTGTAAGAAAATGAAATGACATTCGTCTGCAAAAGTCACTCCTAATCCTTAACTTGTAAATTTGCTATTAAGTCTTCCTTCTCTCAAAATCACTCCCCCAACTAAGTGAGTTCCTGCTGTGACAGTGTTGTAAACCGGAAACGATGCTGTCTCTTTTCCGGTTTGGCAACAGTGGAGGCCCCAAGTGTAGAGGTTTGGCAATTTCATGCACGCAGCCCAGAGGCATTTCTCAGGCCACTGAAGCCTCTGAAATAGTCTATGTGTCTTCTTTGTCCTTTTTGCTCTGAATACGTACATGAACATTGTACTGTAATCATGCAGCTCAAAATGAACACAATCGCAAAGTCAAGAGTTTTTCCTACTATCCACTATGAATTAGAGCGGAGGGCAGCAATGCCTCAGGCCTCATGCCTTGGAACTATTCCCGCAACCAATAAAAGGGTTCCTATTTCTTGTTTAGAGGCTTCAAGCTTCTTAGGAATCCAATAGTCTTTTGAGTCGATGCTGATTACCTGTGCCGCTCTCTTGGTAAAACGACTGTAAGACCCGTGTCTCTCTCTCATTTCACTAGTGCCCAAACTAAAACACTTGTCAATCCACGGCAATAAATTATGAACAAGGATGACTGTTCTTTTGTGAAAACGTTCATATAACTACAGGTAGCTTATGATTTCAAAGCAGACCAGGTTAAGTTACCACCAGTAAGTTGATCAAATTAAACTATTCAGCAGTAACCAGACACACTAGATAGGAAGAGAAAACATATACAGGGTGTCTGAATTTCTTTTTAGCAGAGACATCCAAGCACACTGCTCAGTTATCTTTTAAAGGCTTAAGATATCCACTTTACCTTATGTGATTATGGTGACCTTTCGGTTTCATATAAGAGATAAACATCTCAGGTACCTTGTATTTTTATACCTTAAATCACCTTTATGAAACGACTTCTGACAATGAAGGGGGAACGGCCATTGCCTTGGAGGGTCTTAGGGTCCTAATTAAGATGCTTTAGACCCTAATATACACACTAACTGAATGAGGGTCAGAGATGACCAGGGTCACAGATGGGAGGACCAGACATGCAACGAAAAATACACAACCCAATGATGCTATGCGGTCTTTGTAAATGCTTGATAAAAACTCACTTAATCATTACATTTATGAATATTTTCTTTAAAATACACTGAAATTGAACTGCAGATGTCAAGTCAACAAAGTCTTCTCTCACAAATAAAATCCTTTCTTTAAAAAGATTTTTAAAGCCTTGATACAGACAAAAACCCTGTTTTTGAAAATTTCATGAGAACTCCTGTTTTTAAAGAAGAATTTTATCATATTGAATTAAATATAATTAAAAGCTGGTTCAATCTAAAGAACCATCCCATCTTGGAGCCAGAGTAGTCATGAGACCTTTTCTCTATTATCTGTGTTTCAATCACTTTCACTAGGCAATACTGAAAACCTCCATGTTTCCTTTTCCACTGATGAAAGTATTATAATAGTCTCCAATCTTTACTTGTTAGCATGTAGCTCATTCACACTGATATTTGGTATCAAAATCTGACACAGTACCCAAGGGATAATATAGCTACATTTGTATCTAGTTACAGTGAGCAAGCTACTAAGTATATACCAATTTACTTTTTATTCTAGATTTGTTCTAGGCAACAGTTTTCTTCCTAGAGATATTTGAAACTATCCAACTAGTCCACTTGTTCCACCAAAATTTAAAACACAATAATATTGGTCAGACACCACTGAGATGATCTCATATGATTTAAAAATTAATTCCTCAAAAGTAGAGATGATGGTATTATATATATTAATAAAATAGGCTTAAATAATGGACAACTTGGGACATTCTCATTGACCAAACTTTAAGATCTACTGCCCACAGCAGAGAAAAACTGTTTGCTAGAAGTACATGGCATTTAACTGAAATATGCTGAGGAATATTTACAATGAAAGATACAAATATCAGTTATCTATTTTCTCATAGACACGACTTTAATATAAACTTATTAAAGCCTTTGAACATAATGGTACAATGTAAAAACTACTAAGTGACAAATGTTAATCCGAGAAATGCTGGAGATTCTGCCTTAAACTAATGCCAAGTCAGTGAAATCGTCCGGGCGGGGGTAAAAATAATTTACAGGAAAGGGTTAAACTAGTGACTTTAAAGAAGTCACTAGGGGTGATCAAGTCACCCGATAAATATTACTGAGTATTTCCTTCTTCTCTGCTTCACACAGTACTATTTGCTCTGGAAGAAAAAAAAAAGCACAAGTCCTCTTTTTCAGAAAATTTATATACTAGTAGGGGAAGCACAGTAATCCAAGAAAGCAAGACTTAACCACGCAGCAATGGACACTTGGTACTTGGGAAATACTATAAACTACGCATCTAAAAAGCAACCCTGATAGTAGACACAGAAATAGTAGCTGTTATAAACTGGAAGAATGGTTTACCTTAAATGCTGATTCTCTACCATCTCCAAAATAATGGGTAGTGGTTTGGGAGATAATCATTTTAGCTGTATAAGGTCAGGACATTAAAAAACACTTAAGTCATTCCCCTTTTGCAATTTTTTCTGATGATTTCAAAGAGAAAGCCTCAGTTTGCTGCCGTATCTCTTTACACTTCTTTATAACTTACTACTTAGTAGCTGGTTTCAAAGGCTTCAACAGATACTAGCCTCTAGCTACAAATTAACATGTTTTCCATTGAGTTTATTTTTATGGCAAGCTTTTATACATAGCAAGTGACAGGATATACTTTCCCTTTATACTTAATTTTAGTTAATATTTTCTCTTTAACTTTAAAACCCTGGAGGTTCAGGGGACATAAAAAAAGGGAATACTGTTGTTCAGAGGCAACTTCATGCCTGTCATTGTAACCAAGACTACCAAGCTTGCTTTCTCCAAGAACAATAAACAAGCCCTTGCTTAAGGCCCGGTACAAACTGCAATAGTTAAAACCTCTGTAGTTTCTACTCAACAAAATAAGGAAATAAAGTATAATAGTTTACTCTGAGAGGATTAGGCGGGGAAAACAGTAAAAGGCTTCCTAACAAAACTACTTTTGTGCTGCCAGAAAGGGGCCTTCCTATTCCCATACTTTAATCTTTCGAAAAAACTGACTAGTACCCCTCTCTGTCCCAAGCCTGGCAATCCACGGGCCTTCCTATACCCACACTTTAATCTTTCGAAAAACCTGCACTAGTACCCCTCTCTGTCCCAAGCCTGGCAATCCTTGTTTTAGTAAAAGTTATCCACTTGACTATAAGCTCCTTGTGGGCACAATCCCTGCCTTTTTCAGCTTTTTAACTCTGGGGCTAAGTGGTCCCCAGTAGATACTCATTATGTGATCGTGGGATGAATGAACTGGGCCGGGAGCTGGTCCTATATGTAATTCTTCTCTCTTTTTCTGAAAAGACATATTGATTTAAAATTAAGGCATCAGTAGTGGTTGTCTTTTGATGCAGGTCCTACACACTTATTTATGGATCTAAAGCATCTATCAAGTTATAAATAACTCCCTATAAATCCTGCTTCTGAAATATAGCCCTTAAGTGCTACGATGATAAAAATGCCACTAGCTTTGCATCTAGTCTTTCCGAAAAGGCATTTTATATATTAAAAATATATAGTTAAATGCAATGCCAGTTTTTCTTTTTAAAACTGTATTTTATATTGGAAAAAAATTCCTTATTTTATGATTCCACTGTTGAAACATGGATACATTATGTATATACCACTTCTGGAGAAACGATCTGTATAAAATTTGAGTTTATGGCATAAATGTCACAAAAAAATATTAAACTCTAACAAAGTACATATTTTCAATAATACACAAAATTTGAATTGTCAAACATGGCAACTGAAGCTCAAATGTTGACTATTCCCAGCTCTCTATACACAGCATTCCATATTCTTCAGTTTTGTAAGCCAGAAGAACTTCATTAAATGGATGTCAGCTTGCTAGGACTGACCAAATGGTATAAAGTCACCAAGGTGTATTACAGGAGATACGCTTAAATCTATTCATTACTCATCTACTTGAACAAGACCAAGAAGAATCCTTCTAATGTTGAGCACTTAAAAGGCGCTGGAATATAAAGATTTTAGAATTATAGAAGGAAGGTAGTAAGACAAAAGTTTACAGGTAAGGTAAGCCAAACAAGTCTGCTCATGTTTCTCCTATATCTTTAGCTAACATTTTAAAGCCAAACTTGGTTCCTTCTCAATCACTTCTCTCTTAGAATTTCCAAAGGCATCGGAGCACACTGGTCCAAGACCTCCTTCAAGACTGCTTTCGCAGTAACATAGCAATACGTCCAATCTACAAACTCATTCCACTATTTTTCAAAGGGCTATTAAAATTGAGAAACTTTCCTAATAAATGCTATAATGATTACATCCCCAAATCTTCTCATAACCTCCCAAATCTTCTCATAATGTAGCTCAGCGTGAGCACTACTATCTCCAGGTAAGGAAGACAGTCAGGAATGACAC
>NW_006436814.1:1585459-1587122 GCF_000325575.1 Pteropus alecto
GTCAGGTCTTCTCAGACTTCTCTGCCCACAGCATGGCCAGATCCCATGTGAAGACAAAAGGGAGGTGAAGGCTGGCTTCCGGAGCACCTCCTAAGGCATGTGGGGCAGCAGTTCAATGGCAATTAAGTCAGGAATGTATGTTGCCAGACAGGTGAGGGAATAGAAAGTGGGCATGGAGGGAGAGGTGGTGATGCAGGTGGTGGTGCTAGTACTAAGAAGAGCCAATGAGGCAACGGCTGGCTATCTCAGCTGAGGAATGGGCAGGGTGGATTTCTGCATGCAAAAAAAGCAAGATAAGTCAGAATAGCTGCGTTTATCTTTTTATATACCCTGTTTCTGCACGCTGAAATGGTACTTATTCAATTTTAGGTAGAAAGCTTCCCGTCAAGTGGGCCTACCAACTTGTTGGAACATAAAACAGCGCAGCATCATCACATTGTGCCATGTGTGTTTCATGAAGAAATATCCTGCGACCTAAACAGGCAGCGGTTGACTTCAAATATTACTGTACGATTTGTTTTGAACGTGGTTGTTGCTCAACTATTTCAAATTTTGAAATTGGTAGTAGCTATCTAGGAGCCTTTACAAAGGCCTAGCCTCTAGGCTGCTTCGAAGCAAACGACAAATAGGAAGAAAGATTACACTGAAAACCACGTGTCTCCCAGTAGGAAGTACATTACTATTCTATTTCCCGAAAGTTCACTTTTGATGTGTGCGTAACGATGTAAATATTTCTAAATACCAGATCTGACATCCATATATTTGCTTGCCTCATTGGTAAAATTATTGGAATTGCGTCCTCTAGGACCAACAAGTAAAAATAACCTCCCTTTGATATTAATATATAGGAAACGGAGTGAAAAACCGGGGCCATGAAACAGTCCAAAGCCCTGAGGTGGCTCTCGTGTCAACAAAGTGGACCGGAGGCGAAGGTCTGCAAGCTCGGGGCCTGCAGGTGGGGGAACGGTGAGCCTGGATCTCAGGGCTTTTCGGAACAGTCCACTCCCGCTCGGTTTCTCCGGGGCGGGGGAGGGAGGGTGATGAGAAAGAGGATGCCGCGGGGTTGGTCTCCGCCCCGCGTCGGGAGCAGGCCTCGGGCGGTACCTCCTCAAACTCGGACCGTATCCCATCCCCACCCCGGCCCCAATCCTGGGGCTGAGCACGGGTCCTCGGACCGAAAACTGCTGGTCCCCAGGCACCGCGCATCTCTCCAAGGCTCCCGCGGAACCCGCATTTTCCTCCAGAGCCACTCAAACCCCGCAAGCCAAGATCCCAGGTCAGGGGTCTCTGACCTCCCACCATTTCTCCACGTCGCCGCAGCTCATAGCAGGAGGAAAGCAGCTCAAGGTGACACCTTATTTTGGACGGAGGATCCGGGTTCCGGGCCCGAGATGCCGGGCCCGGCTTCCCGTCTGAGCTCACCTGGCAGCGGCACACGATGTCGGCGTCCTGCGCCAGCAGATCCACCACCTTGCCTTTGCCTTCGTCGCCCCACTGCGCGCCGAGCACCACCGTTACCCGGTTCCCTCCCGGCCGCGCCCTGGGGCGGCCGCAGTCGCCGTTGGGCAGGGACGATGCCGCTGGGTTGGTCTCGGCAAACGCCATGGCTCCAGTGACGAGAAGAGAGCCCGAAGCGGACGCAGCGAGGAGTGCGCGAACAGAA
>NW_006436814.1:1587413-1588907 GCF_000325575.1 Pteropus alecto
GCCCTTCTCTCCGCTTTTCAAACTGGAGAGGCGCGGAGGTACGCGCTTCGGCGTCGGACTACAACTCCCGGCATGCAACGCTCTGGGCTGAAGCGACGCATTCTGGTGCCATGGTGGGCGCTGTAGTAGTGTCTGCCGTCTGCAGGTTCCAGTCTCTGACAACGTTCATTTTTAAATTAATTTTTAATGATTTGTTTTTTTATTAACGGGTGACATAGTATGTAAAAATACAAACGGTGGAATTTCGTAATACAGTAGGATGGAAATGGAACATAGAGGTTTAGAATTGGAAAGCAAAGGTCTAGAAGAACAGAGATGAGGACAGAGATCAATAAAGGCGAATTCGAAAGTCAAGCAATAAGGTAGAGGACATTAAACCCGAAAATCTGGAAATCAAATAGAATCCTAACTCTTCTCATTTTACACATTAGTAACAGACTCAGGGAGGAAGAGCGAATTACGACGTCATATAGCAAATGCCAGATCCTATGGTGCACTTAGTTCTTGCAATTCTCACAACCACATGACGTAGGTAATACTATCCTGCCCTTATTTTACAGGACTTGAGAGTCGACTTGCTCTAGTGAGGGTTGAATTGGTATCTAGGCAGTCTGAGTCCAGAGCCCAAGCCCCTTCCCGTACATTCCACTCCTCTTGGTGTTTCAGTTGTCACTGGATTCCGGAGTACATGTGACTAATGTCCTTCCAGCCGCAACACATTAACTCTGACGTCTCATGCCGATATAAAGTTACTTCAGAAAAAAAGTAGGACTAGAATCGCATTAAATGTAGTGTCTCCCAAATCGCGTCGATGCATTCACGTTCTCTAACGGTCCTTAGAGCGTGTTTTAGTATTTTATTTCTATTCAATGGTTCAATAAGTCAGTAAACATTGAAAAGCTACTAGAAACAGACTGAGCTGGGCACTGCTGACATTAGAAGGAATAAACATACAATCGCAGCACTCAAGGGTTCAGATTATTTTGTCTACCGACAAGTAAACAGATAAAGTATACTACGGGATAACTTTCGTGTCTGTTCATCTTGGCATTACCTCGGGATTACAAACCTCTTTATAAACCAGAATGCTATCCTATTTCTTTGTACTCAACTGCACGAGGTAGTGTCGGGCATACAGTAGTTGTTCAATAAGTACACGTTACTGTTCATTTCTGCTCAATTAAAAATCATCTGTGGAGTGCCTGTTCTCTGGAAAACGCCGGATACTTATTTGCTATTGCCGAGGTCGTACACAACGAAGATTCGGGCTAAAAGATACACTGATTTAAAAGTTTCGCCTTCATTCAGCCATCTCAGAGTTTCTAAAGTGGTTTTGCTATTTTACTCCAAAATATAGCACGGTTCTGCCTTTCCTAAAATCTAGTTTAGATTTTCGACTCCAGCAACTCACTTGCAGGCACCTAAGGAGCGCGGGGCGCAGCGTGCTGGCACGCACGCGCACTTGCTGTCGCCGGTGAGCAGGCCCGACCGCGG
>NW_006436814.1:1588998-1601907 GCF_000325575.1 Pteropus alecto
GCGGTTGAGCCGAGGGTCCGCGGTGCCATGTCAGCCCAGGGAGTGGCAGTGCTGCTGTCGTGGATGAGCTGCTGCGGCTCCGCTCTGTGGAGGTAGACACCAGTCGCGGACAGGGCCACCGGGCAGGGGTCTCCCCTTGGGCCAAGCAGGTGGGGCCCGGTACCGGCGCCTCAGTGTCCGGAAACCACTCGCCGGTACAGACTACGGTCTTCTTCCTGAGCTCCCGGAACACCTGCCACCCACAGCCGCAGTCCGAGAGTTTTCAATGAATGAGGGAAGACAATGAGGGGACGCTGTTAGAACTCTGCTGGTAACTTCACGTCGCTGTCCTCTTGGACAGCTGAGCCCACAGGATTCCTTAAACTCGTGTCCTCCTACTGCACTGCTTTTGCGAGAGAGGAGAAGCGCAAATGAGAACCAAAAAGTTGCCACCAGAGATTGGAGGTTGATGGGGAGGGGGTCTGGGACATTTCACTAGGATAGCTAGGTACTGGGTGGTTTATATTAGGTAGTTGTGGTTGAATGATTTGTGGGAAAGTGCATTATAAAATGCCAACACTGTACAAATGTGAGCCGATGTGATTCCCGAATAAAGTGAGTTGATTTGGGGAATGAAAACTTTTTAAAGTTCTGCGAGATCCTCAATGCAAGTTTGATTTTTGTTCCGTATTCAGTAACTGCTGGATTGGAAAGTGTATCAAAATATTTTAGAAAGATTTTCAACCTAAGTTAGAAAGATTTTTCAACCTAGGTAAAAATACGGATGATTAACCAGCAAAATCACATTCCGCGAATATTCAGCTTAGTGGAGGTTTTTCTAGAACAATAATTATTACCCTCTAACATTAAAACGTAAGAATACCGACAATATATCACACCATTATAGAGGCTTCGGAAGGGATCCAGGGCACGTCACTGGACAGGTGGAGAGGTCAAATAGTTAAGAGTCGCCATTGGAAAGGTCAGTGAAATAGTGAGAAAGAGCAAAAACGTAGCATTCTGTGAGAACTTGGTAAGCCTTCATTTTCCTTCCTATGAAGTGAAGATAAGAAAATTTATCTCACGGGGTGATCGTGAGGCTTGAATGCAATTATATATTTAAAGCTCTCAGCACGTACTTGGCAAACAATGAATCAATAAATCATGATAGCTGATAATAAGGATGGCCTATGAACTCAGGGAGCTTGCAAGTTTTGTTATGTTGTCACCAAACTTTTCTGTAAAGGACCAGATAGATAGTAAATATCTTAGGAGGTGAATTTCGCATGTAAAGTTTTCTAATAAGATCATCTCTGCATATATAGGATAAATCTAACTCGGTCATGGTTTATTACCTCTTTATACCCTGCTGAATTCAATTAGCAAATATTTTCTTTAGGATTTTTATGTCTATATTTTTCTTTTTCAAAATGTCTTGGTTTGGTTTTGATATCAGTGTTACAGTAGATTTACAAAATGAGTTAAAGAGTATTATCTCTTTATCAGTTCTTTGGAAGAATTTGTATAGGATTAGGATAATTTGTTCTTTGAAACCTGTGAGGAAGGTAAAACTATTGCTTCAAATCTTTTAATGGCTATAGAGTTATTTAGGCCTTTTATTTCTTCTGGAGTTAGTTTCGATAGTATATATTAAAATGTCTATTTCATGTAATTTTTCAAAATTGTCACATAATTGTAAATATTTCCTTTTTTACTCTTTGCTTTTTCTGTAATCATGGTCCCTTGTCATTAATATTGTCTCATCTCTTTTTTGTCTTGCTCAGTCTTGCCATAAGCTTTTCTGTTTTACTCATCTTTGTAATTTTTGTTTTATATTGATTTCTGCTATCATTTTTATCTCTTTCTTCTATTTCCTTTGGGCTCATTCTGATACTTTTTCTAACATTTTAAGCCAGACAGTTAGCTAATAGTTTTTGGCCTTTATCTTTTCTGATGACATTTAAAGGTATTAATATCCCATAGTATCCCATAAAAAAAAAGATGCATAATCTTTTATCATTCACTTCTAGATAGTTTTAACTTTCACCATGATTTCTCCTATAACTCTTGAAATATTGAGCAGTTTGACTAAGTCCAAGTACGTAAAGATTTATCTTTTTGTCAACGATGTCTCTATTAATTGTACTATAATCAGAGAGCAGGATCCACATGATACCTGTTCTTTGAAATTTGTTGAGACTTGCGTTATGACCTAATAGATGATCAGTTTTTATAAATGTTCCATTTGTTTTCTTATGCTCCACTAGTTCTATTGGGTCATACTTTTCATGGAGTGATCTTCTTGGTCCTTAAAAATACTTTTTGTCTCAAAGTCTTTTTTGTCTTATGGTAATGTATTCAATGGGGCTTGGACTTTCTGTGGAAAGCATACTATGCTTCCTGCAATATAACGGTTTCACACGTTTTTCTGTCAGATTCCCAAAGACCAATTCGTGGGTATGTACAGTAGGATGAATAGGGGATTTGAGAGAAAATGGTTTACCCAAAGAATATATTCCTTAGTTTAGAAAGAAAGACAAAAAAGTAAAATTAGGAAAGGACTTACCTCTTGGGAGATGAAGGAAGGAGTAAAAGTTTAAGAATTTTTTTCAATTTTGAAGAGCTGGTAGAATGGGAACACACTAGAGAGAACAGGAAGGATAGGCTCTCATGGTCCAAGAGTGAGATGACAGTGTCCTTTTTGTTTAAAACAAACAAACAAAATGGTGCCAGGACATGGTCCATCTGCACACCCCACACCTATGATCCTCCCAGGCCTATTTTCAACAACGCCACATTAAATATTTGACATAATTAAGAAAGCAAGGATGAGAAGGTGTTATTATAGCTGTCTCTGATGAAATTAATAAATTAAATATGACTCCTTTAACTACTGTTGCCTCTATAACTTGTCCCCAGCTCTAGTGGGAAGCTGATGAAGGAGCAGCTGGGCTTGTCAGGAGAAGTAGTTTTGTCATTTAGCTACCAGGTTTCATTCGCAGATCAAATTGCATACTTTAACATTGTAAATTAAAATACAAAATCTGCCACTTTTATTTTTCTTTCTCCTGAAGTTTCTCTCTTTCTTACTATGATGAAAGGGATCTTATATTAGATTCATAGGAAGTGGGAAATGCTTCACACTTATTTGAAAAAAGTGCCCTTGAGAAAATATCTCATTTTATGGCATCACCGCCTCAGCTCCACCTCAGATCACCAGGCATTAGATTCTCATAGGAGCACCGATCCCTGGGACCAAAAATGTTGGGGACCGCTGCTTTATAGGGATGTATAAAAATACATGAACATGTATTTCTCATATTTGATCTGTATATTTATAAAATGTGTTTCATTATACTGGTGACTGATACCTGTTAATAAGAATTTAGAATACCATTAAGGCTTGTATAATTCTGCTAAAAGACTTATGTAGTGATATCCCAGCAATCACACACACACACACACACACACACACAGAATTGCCTCTGACTTAAGATTTCAGGGACGGAGCAATTCCAGTGGCAACTGGTGTGTAACGTAGACGTGGAATAGATTATTGAAGCAAAGGGAAAGTGAAGGAATTTTAAGATGATGTTTTACAATAGCCACTGGCCACATATGGCTTTTGAACACTTGAAATGTGGCTAGTCCAAATTGAGATCTTTTTTTAGTATAGTATACACACTGGATTTCAAAGACAGTACAAAAAAAATGCAAACTATCTCATTAATAATTGTTTTATATTGATTACATGTTGAATAAATTATATTAGTAAAATCATTTTCACTTGTTTCTTCTAGCTTTTTAAATGTGTCTACTAGAAAAAATTTAATTACATCAGTGGCTCACATTATATTTCTTTTAGACAGCACAGCTTTAGATAGATCATATAGACAGAAATTAAAGTACCCCGAGTACTGGAGAGTAATGATAGTGAACAAGGACTCACAGAAATTTGTTCTTCAGTGTTTCAAACAAGAAATACTGTTTTATGGATTTTCAATCTTTATTCATTTTCTTTTAACTCAGTTGATAAGTGAAGGGATTAGAGTCAATATTCTTCAACAGTTTTCATCCTAAAACAAAAGCAAAGATGTAAAAGTATTTACAGAGAGTTCCTGACTTAACAATGGCTCAACTTCACGACTTTTTGACTTATGACTTTTCTGCTTTATGATGGTGTCAGAGCAATGTGCGGATAACATGAGATAGTCAACACTTTACTATAAAATAGGCTTTGAGGTGAATGATTTTGCCCAGCTGGAGGCTAACGTCAGTACTCTGACCACATTTGGGATAGTCAAGCCAAGCTGGGTGTTCCGTAGAATAGGTATGTTAAATGCATTTGTGACTTAGGATATTTTCAATTTACGATGGGTCTGTCGAGACATAACCCGATTGTAAATCGGGCAGCATCTGTAAGTCTCATTCCAGTGTCTTCAGATACAGGACAAACACTAATCCCCTGGAGTGCGGGGTAGAGTTCACTGACATCCTCAGCTATACCCCTGAATACTCTTTCCAGTAGCGTTTGGGCGGAAACCTACAGCGTGCTCTGTCCATGTATAGAATCCCTCTGATTTGGAGGAAAAATTAGTTTTAATATTTGTCTTTGATCTTTTCCTCCACAGGTATTACACTAACAGCCCAAACTACCACATTTTTAGTACCAGAAGTACGGTAAGTGTTTAATTTTTTAAAATTATAGTTAAGTATTAATCTTTTACCTCAGAGCAGAGGTGAGAGGTAACTATACTCTGTTGTATAGCACAGTGTCATTCTTTGATTTTTACTTCATTTCCTTCATTTCGTTTATCTTCCTAATATATATCCCCTCTCCAATAAATGTCCTTAAATATGCATGTAACAAAAATAGGTAGTGTCTTGAGTGTTTTTGTGATTTAATATTCACAAAATTGTGTCATGATAGGGATAGGATGACCGTGTCTCACTCATCTTATTTTTTTTCTTATCCTCAGAACTTATTAGAGTACCAATAACCTCCTGGACACTTAATAAATAGATTATTTTTGAAATAAAATAAAAATCTTATAGTTTTTTGGGGAGACTACCAAAGGGTCCCAGAAAAGTTACTTTTCCTTTGTCATATTACTTCGTGTAATTTCAAAGAAATCATTCTTTCTTTAAATAATAAGGACCCAGAAAATTGAACCCTATATTTGAACACTGAGGTGAAAATTTTACAGCAGATTTTTTTGTTTGAACTATTTTATCTTCTTTTTTAGATTAAGTTAGAGTATGAAGGAACAGCATTTTCTGAGTGGAGTGTGCCAGCAACTTGTTCTGTGAAAAATAAAAAGTAAGATTTTTGGCATGAATGTCAATATCTGTGTGTATTTACATGTAACAAAGCATTCGTCTAGTGGACATTCCGATTCAAGGCTGTGATTTAATGTAACTTTCTTCCCATTAAATAGATGTGAAAAGAAAAAATCACTTTGAAAATGGATAGAAGTAAAATGTTGCTCTCTCTCTCTCTCTCTCTCTCTCTCTCTATATTTATATATATATATTTTTTTTTTTTTCTTAATAGCATACAATCGAAGTTTTTAGACTTAAAAAGTAGTAGGGAAATGTTTAGTCGTCTAGCATACGTCTTTACTTATTTCTCCCTTCTCGTTCTTTTTAAACACTAGATCACCCAAGACAGAACTGCGATGCTCATCTCCTGGGGTTCACACTATAAAGCCAATTGTTACAGGCCCAGTAAGTTGATTTTAATACCTTATTAAAAGTTGAATAATCATCTGCTACATTTTATTTTGCCTTTTTTTGAGCTTTCGACCTAATCGAACCTGTTTTAAATAGTGACAAAGTATGGGCCACAAACCTCACACCTAATGTTCCCACACAAATGTCTAGAGGCTCCATGTGATTAATCCTGCCTTTACTTTGGGGCTTATGCCTTCTTTTTAATTCATAATCTTTATTTTCAGGGAAGAAGTAGATAGGGTCATGTGGGAGAGGCCAGATGAATATAGGTTGAAAAATATTTGATTTTGGCTTTTTTGAGTTTATGAGTATTTGCCAGTTTCATAAACACAATTCCTAAGGAAGTAAAGGACCTTTTCTCTTTCGTCATATGTTGGAAGCCCATATAAGTATGTGATGTTGTGTAAAAAATATACACATAAATACCTGCATATGTAAGATTATTTTTGTTATTGATGTATAGTGTCATCAGATCTTACATCCTCTAAGGGAATACATGTGACTTTTGAAATACACTCAAAAACTCTCAGTTATAACAACCAAAAATGTCGCCAGACATTGCCAAATGTCCCCTGGCAAGCAAAAATCACCTCTGGTTGAGAACCATTAAACAAGAAAATTAATTGAATTGTATTACAGTAAAGAAGACTGTCTAGGAAAACTGTTTTCCTTTACACACTCATAGAGAACACTTCTGTGACCAGATTTTTTTTTTTTTTTTTTTTTTTTTTTTTTGGTCACTAATTCTCTGGCATCAATTGTTCTGATACGGTCTGTCTACGTGAGGTTAACATCACATCCCATAATTTAAGGGCTTACTCCTACAAGACTGTCCTCACTGCAGATGCCCATCGCACATCCGAAGCTGTGCAGTACTTCTGGTGGACTGGCTCTAAATCCAGGTTCCCACAACCTTCCCCTCAGGCTCAAAACTTTGCTAGAACAGCTCACAGAAGACTGAGAAACATTTGCATTTATCAGTTCTAATAAAGTATATGATAAAGGATACTGAAGAACAGCCAGGTGAAGTGGTACATAGGGCAAGATCTAGAAGGGTCCCCGTGGAGTGGGGGCGCATCACCTTGCCTGCAGGTGGATGTGTTCACCAGCCTGGAATCTCAGAAATCCCATACTTCAGGGATTTTTGTGAAGGCTTCATCATGCAGGCATGATCGATTACTAACTCATTTTTCAGCCCCTCGCCTCTCTCCGGCAGATGCAAAATTAAGCTGAAAGTTCCAAGCTTCTAAGCATGGCTTGGTGTTTCTAGTGACCACTTTCCATCCAGGAGCTTGTGTCAGGCACTCCTGTCCCTCAGGAAATAACAAGAGTTTTAGGAGCTCTGTGTCAGGAACCGGGGTCAAAGACAAAATATTACTAGGAGCTGGGGGCAAAGACATATATATTTTGTATTATTTCACAAAGACGAATGTACTGGAAACAGTAAGCCATCCAAATTTGTCGCTCATGATAGTAAATTCTCGATTACAGAGAATACCCAAAGAATTAAACTGGTATTATATGAAAATGTTTTAGTTCTCTTCTGAAAGTTATTCATTGTTCTTTCTCTAATCTTAAATAATTAACTTAACTCCTCTGTGATTTTTATGCCTGTATCCAAATTTGTATTTAAAGTTGATTTAATATATCTTAGTTTTTTCTGTGATTTATTTTAGGATCTAGAAGAAGAACGCTATTTATCTGTGGACAGTTCTCATACTTGCTTTCTGTGGTATTATAAAGTTAGGTAAGTAATGCAATATTGAATACAGAAGTAATTAATGCTTTTTAACAGGATTTAGCTTTCATTTTAATTAACCACAAATGGATTATCTGCGTTATAGATTCCATATAATCTTTCATTCGCCAATCAAGATATCCTCAAATATACTGCCAAACTAATATTTCAGAGCAAATAATAATAATAGCAACCACAATTTAAACATATACTGGCTTATAATATTGAAGACAGAAGTAATTAATGCTTTTTAACAGGATTTCGCTTTCATTTTAATTAACCATAAATGGATTATCTGCGTTATAGATTCCATATAATCTTTCATTCGCCAATCAAGATATCCTCAAATATACTGCCAAACTAATATTTCAGAGCAAATAATAATAATAGCAACCACAATTTAAACATATACTGGCTTCTACATGTTCATACGTTATGTAAATTATCTCTCAATTTTCATAATCGTCACACAAATGTAAGTATTATTATCCTTATTTTATCAATGAGGAAATGTAAGCTTGGATGGATTAAATAGTTTGGACAAAAACGCACAGCCACTAAAAGATAACATTGGGATTTGACTCTGGTTTTTCAGACCACAAGGCTCTTTTATTCCCATTATATATTTTATATTCCCAAAGGATTCTCTTTGTCCTGGATAGCTCTTCAAACCCATTGTAACATGAGATCAAATGAATATAACTAAGAAAGGAAAATTGGTAGGAGAAAAAAATAATTAACTGCGTTATAAAATCATTTGATAAGTAAAAAAGTCAATGGATTCGAATATTTTTAGTATCACGATTGAGGCAGTAGCCTAAGCACTGTATCGGCTACAAAGCCCTGTCTTTTGTGGCCCCGGCCCTCTAGATGACTGTAATGTACCTGTTTCTTTTTATCTACTAACATCCCTTCCTTTGGGAGAACTATCCGTCATTCTGTGACGAAATTGTTAATTCCGTGTGATTTATACAGTACTAACTCTACAACCCTACATTTCACGGGCCATAGTGATTAGCTGAGGACTGGCACATGAGCCAGGCAGAACCAATCAGGATACTCATGTCGTCAATAAAGCATGGTTGTTACTGATAGTTTCATTGTCCTGGTTCACATGGTCCCTTAAAGTCATGTGACCCTCAGTTTGTTTATCCATTCTTCTTTTGTTGCACATTTGAGTTTTCCTAGTTTGGGGCTTTTACGAAAACAACTGCTATATATATTTTAGAACGAGTCTTTTTGCAGACATAGATTTTCATTTCTCTTAGTTTGTAAATATTTGGGGTAGGATTTCTGGATCATGAGATAGGCAAATATTAAACTTTGTAGGAAGAAAAAATCATTTTCCAAAGCAATTGATTACTGGCAATGTATGAGCGTTCCAATTACTCCATATTTTTGCGAATGTTTAGTATTGTCATAGTGGGAATAAAATAGTATGTCGTGTGGTTTTAATTTTCATCTCCTTAATGATGAATGATATTGAGTCCTTTTTCATGAACTCATTGACCACTCCTGTATAGTGTTTTGTAAAGTATCTGTTTAAGTTTTTGTATACCTAGTTTTTAATTGGATTGTTTGTCTTTTTACTATTGATTTGTAGTATTTCTTTGAACAAGTCTTATGTCAGATATATGTATTGTGAATATTGTCATTCAGTGTATGGCTTAGCTTTTCATTTTCTTAATGGTGTTTTTTAATAAACAGAAGTTTAAATTTAAATGAAAATCTCTTTATATATTTTCCTTTTTATGGTTAATACTTTTTAAGTCTTACGTAAGAAATCTTTGCCTACTTGAAAGATGTGAAAATATTCTCCTGTGTTTCCTTATAGAAGCTTTGTCATTTTAGCTTATACATTTAGATCTATTAACTGTTGGGGTGACTTAGCTTCATGAACTTGGATGTCCAAATCCCTCCCCAGATTTGAGAAGTTCTCAGCCATTTTATTTTTAATTAGGTTTCTTCCCTTTTCTTCCTCTCTTCTTCTTCTGTGACTCCAATGATGAATAGATTGTTTCTCTTAATGGTTTCTCGTAAGTCCTTAGGCTTTTCTCATATCTTTTTATTCTTTTTTTTTTTTTGCTTTTCTGACTGGATCTTTTCAAATAGCTGTCTTTGAGTTCACAGATTGTTTCTTCTGCTTGGTCCAGTCTGATGTTGAAGCTCTCTTGTAAATTCTTAAGTAGAGTCATTTTATTCCTCAGCTCCAAAATTTGTTTGTTTCTTTTTTGTGTTTTCTTTCTGTTAATGCTCCCATTTTGTTCTTATATTGTTTTCCTGATTTTGTTAAATTATTTATCTTTGTTCTCTTGTAGCTCTCTGAGCATCTGAAGAACTGTTATTTTGAATTCTTTGTCAGGCTATTCATGTATCTCTTTTTGGGGGGGGGTCTGTTACTGGAAGTTTACTGTGTTCCTTCTGTGGTGTCATGTTACCCTGGTACTTCATGGTCCTTGTAGCCTTGGTGAGTACCTGCACATTTGAAGAAGCAGTCACCTCTTCCAGACTTCATAGACTCACTTCACTAAAGAAAGACCTTCATCTAAGTGGGGGCATGCTGGAGCATGCTGTGACCCCAGGTCTACTGGTGTAGGGTACCAACTACAGGGGTATGTGGTGGCTCTGTACCCAGCTTAGGCCACTGGAGTCCACAATATGGACAACTGCATGGTTTTTGGTGAGTGCTGTGCAGGGTCCACAGTGATGGCAAAGGCTGATAGGGTCTTCAGTGGTGCCTTCAGGTCCAGTGGCTAGGGACCACAGCAGGCAGCAGTGGTCCAAGCCAGTGGTGTGCACACACTAAGCAGTGGGGCCAGCTGTAGGTGCCTGTGTACTGGCAGGGGAGGGTTGCAGACAATCACATAGTGGTGAGGGCCTGGTCCAGTTGCAAGAGACAAGACAACTGCAGACACAGGAGGAAACCCCTGGTTGTTGGTTTACACTCTTGTGGCTGCAGGGTCCCATTATGGGTATGTGTATAGCAGTGGAAGCCGGTGATCTAAGTTGAGCCTGCGGAGTGCAGCTGCAAAGCTGGTGGGGGCTAATTGTAGGTAACCCCAGGAGTGCAAGCCAGTGACAGGAGATAAGGCTGGATCTGGGCCCCCAAGCTATAAGCCATGGGCCTCGACTGTCCAGTGCACTCCTGTGGCTACAGGATTTCACCATGGGTGTGGGCACAGCCTTGGAGGCCACAGACAGGACTTAGCCGATGGGGTACAAATGCATAGCTGGAATCTGCAGATGAGGTCAGCAATGCAGGCCAGTAACCAGAGGCTGGGTCAAATCCACCTTTGACAGTCTCTGGGCTGAAACCAAAGCAGGTCCTTTGTGCAGGATCCTGAAAGCCTGAGGAAGCTGGTCACTCACCTCGCTCTCCTCTTCCCAGCGAGAGGAACTCGTTTTCGTCAGGGAGTTCCTTCTTGGCACTGAGCGATGCCAGGCTGGTGGGCGGGGTGGTGCACGCAGATCGAAGCTGTTCGGCCTTCCCTTTTTGTGTGGTTAGTCTCAGGTTTGTTGGTTCCACTCTATTGCTGACATTTCTTAAGTGTCTTTGTTCAGGGATCACTGTCTAATTGTTGGTCTTTGTTGCAGGGACAGAGGCTGGGTGTCTCCTCCTCCACCGTCTTGGTGACATCAGCCTTTTCTTTCTCTATAATGATTCTTTCCCAGTCTTTTTCCTTTGCTTTTTTGTGATCTGTCCTTGCCTTTAATGTCGGCTCAATCCAGGTTTCTCTCCTTGACCCTCTTCTCTTTCTACACTTCAGTCTGTACACCAGCTCAGGAAAGCCAAGCTAACCGATGAAGACCCAGCAGATGCTGCTAATGTTATTTTAACGTGGAAATCAGGTTGTCGCTTTAACATCAACTGATACTATCTCTCTCTACAAGGTTACTTTTAATAACTTTTTCACTATTAATATATCGACTTCTTTCCTGTGCTTCTGACAAGTAGCCTAACATAAGGGGATACGTATCAGCCCGAGCCAGAGATCTGAACTTTGGACACATTCGCCTATCAAGATTTATAGTATTTGTTTTTGGCAGCTTTCTAATATGAGATTAAACATAGGAAATACTATGTTCATTACATGGTTTCAGAAACTCACTTCATACACATTTACTAATTCCCAAAATACTTTCATTTTGTTTTATATCTAATAATGTACAAGGCCCTGTGCAGTAATCAGCAAATGAAAGAACATAGTCCTAAAGCAGTGGCTTTTAGAGATTATACAATTTAAAAATACAGATATCTTTAAAATGAAAAAAATCACTTTCTACCAGACAGACAACTAAACATACAAATGAATGTTGTCCTTTCATAAAATTTACATTGAAAGGTTGGTCAATAAAGTATTTGCAGTATTAATTGACTAATTTGTTTTTGACATAAGTTACAACATGTAAACACTATTGATTTTTCATGTGGAATGATAATGTCAGCTTTTTAAAGGTTAATCATGCATCTTTGGCAATGTTAAATTTGTAGTAAGTTAAGGAAGCATGCAGATTCAAGCTTCTCATCCTTCTGTAATGACACAGGAAAATCAATAATTATATTTAATTATAGACATGTAGATTTTATTAATCAGATTTTTTTATCTGTAATAGAACATCAAGAGAATATTCCAAGATGTAAAGACATGCATATTGAAAGTAGAATATTCAAACTAATATTTAGCATGCTGTTCACTAAAATATGATTCTTCTTTTTCCCCACAGAAATTTCATTCACAATTTAACCCAGGTAAAACGTTTTTAAATTCTTGTATATCCTTCATATATCACTACTATATTATTTCTCTTTTATCATCTATATTTACCAGAAGAGGAATTTTCCAAACTAATTTTTCAACAAAATTTGCTTAGAGCAGTGATACTCAAGCTATGGTGTGAGGACCCACAGGGCTCCACAGACCTTTTCAGGAGGCCTGTGCGAGGTCTACACTTTCCCAGCCTCATATCTGTGTGAGGATAGATCCTCCCCATATGCTCCAGCAAAACAGCATATACCAGCACTTTGAATGCAGGAACACAGATGGTAATCCAGCTGTCTTCTGTTAAGCCAGGTATTAAAAAGATTCTGTCATGTAAAATGTGAAACAACTGTTCTTCTTCCTATTATTTTGGTTTGGAAAATCATTATTTTTTCATAAAAGTATATTAGTTACATTAATATATAATGAGTGTATCATAGTTTTTAAAATAAATTAATAAATATCTTTACATAGTCTCAATTTTAATTTGTTGTATAGTAAATATTGATAGATCTAACCCACATAAAACAAAGCTCGGTGGAATTTTCAGTAATTTTTAAGACTATGAAGGGATCTTGGATTAGAGGATAATTAGAAATGTAGTAGATATAATCAAAAATTTTTAAATTGAAATAAGGTGATAATATTTGGAAATTAAAGCTCTATAGATAATTTAATTTTCTAAAAGTGGTGATTTAT
>NW_006436814.1:1601943-1609747 GCF_000325575.1 Pteropus alecto
TATATTGGATCAAGATGATTGAATGAGCCCATGTGGCTATATGTACTCTTAGTCCAAATCCAACTAACATAGAATTTCTTATTAAGGCTATAAGTATAACAGTGCAAAAAAAAGCAAGAAAGAGCATTATTTATGGTTAAGGAATTTTAATATAGAAAATAGAGAGAAACTTCCAGAAATAGAATACATATTACAGACCCAAATAATGCAGAATGACCTCCATCTCACTCAAAACATACAGAAATGCCTTTAGAAAATATGCGTATGTATAATGCTAGTACAGACTTTTACATTAATATAGATGCATGTGTGCATAGAATTTATAAGGAAGTAAAGGAATTTTCTATTTGTCAGAAATAATTAAAGAACTGAAAGCCAAAGTTATAAGATTGAATTCTGAACTGAGTATTAGGCAGAATATAGTCCCTAGTAAACAAGGGGTGATGTTGTAATATGTGTATGCAGATAGAAAGTGAAGCCTCCGACCTGCGAAGAGGGCAGAGCTGAAATTAATCTCCCTACATGACACTAGAATTTACAGAAGTTCTGTAAAATGGGAACAAAGCTCCATTCACTGGCTTGGAATGATTAAAAAGAAATGATACATCATTTGGGGGCTGTAAATGCACAAGGAGTTACTGACATGAAGTTTAAGGTGGGAATCCAAGATTAACAGCCCAAGAGGTTGGAGAACCTAGTGCCAGGTAATAAATACAAAAAGGCAAGCAGTGAAACACATAGGGCCCAGGCAGAGGTGATTGCGAAAACCGTTTCCATAACCAAGAGTGTACAAGATTCTCCTAGAAAACAAATCCGCTGCAAATAACCTTAAAATAAAAGGCATAAATAAACCACAACAACAACAACAACAACAAAGTGCCTGGAATAGACACACACATAAAAATGGAGAAAGTTTTTATTATTCAAAACTAAAGATCAAACTATCTGAAAGATAATTAAATCCACCACACTTAATCAAAGAGATAAAAGAAGGAATAGAAACAAACAAACAA
Source organism: Pteropus alecto (assembly GCF_000325575.1). NCBI lineage: Eukaryota > Metazoa > Chordata > Mammalia > Chiroptera > Pteropodidae > Pteropus > Pteropus alecto. Next base: position 1,602,957 of record NW_006436814.1, read on the forward strand.
AAACATGGATTTTTCATAATTATGCAACATTTAGAAATTGAAAAACATCCTATTAAAATGTCTTGAAATGAAACAAAAATAGACATCTAGAATAAAAATTCCATAACAAGTTAAACAGAAGACTAGCTAAAGTTGAGAAAATGGTAGAATTAGCGATTTGGGATGGGAGTCATGCAGAATGCAGCACATAAAAGTGGAAAGAAAGGGACTATCCAAAGAGAAGTAAAGACAAGTAGAGGATAGAATGAGACAACTTATCACACATATAATAATTCCAAAAGCAGAAGAAAATGAATTGGAGATAATATTGAAAGAAAATAATTACGAAGAATCTTTCACCACTGAACACATGAGCTCTCAGCTTGAAAAACTGAACTGATGCAGTAAATGATGGTGAGCACATAAACTATATAATATTCTAATAGATCTAAAGGAGAATTTACAATTGAAACATTTTAATCATTATTAAAATAATTTCACTAATGTAGTGAAATTAAACCTTTAGCCAACAAAAGAATGGAAGATGGAGGGGTATTTCAGTTTGAGATTGTCTAAGTTCCTTATAAATATTCAGGATAGGGATACTGATTAACTGTAGCCTACATTAAATATTCATGTAAAACTTTAAGGCGTTCCATTAAAGTGATAGAAATAAATATGTAACTTCTAAAAAATAGAGTTCTGGAAAAAATTTTTAATGCTAACAATGCAATAAGAGGCAACAAAAATAAAAATGAAATAAAGAGAAATTAAAACAAAATATAGGAACACAAAATTAAGATTTTAAGAAATCATTGAAATTATATCAGTAATCAAAATGTGATTGGATTAAATCTACCCAATAAATGAGAAAACTGCAGAAATCTGATTTTCATAAATGTTACATCATTAAAACAAAGAGTAACAAAAAATTTGTAAAGAAAAGGATGCAAGCAGGTTAACACATCAAAAGGAAACTGGGCTGATGATACGAATATTACATAAAAGATATGTGAAGCCCCAAAGACATTCCTAGGCATAAAGATGCAAAGTATTTCATGATAAAGGGAAAATGTACAAAGAAGATAAATTATGCACCTAATAATATAGCCTCACCCAATCATAAAGAAGTTAGAAAGTTACCCAATTCATTTTCTGAATCCAACACTACTTTAACATCAAAAGTAAGGAAAGAGAAAGAAAAGAAGAGAGGGAGGGAGGAAAGGAAGAAACTGTAGAACAATATACTTATATGTATATATAAGTGCAAAAATTCTACATAAAATATTAGCAAAAGGAGTCCAGCGATGTATTAAAAAAACAAATTGAAAAGGGACAGTGTCTTCCAGGAGTGTAACATTTGTTCAGGATCAGGACAAAATTCATTTCATCAACATGATAAAGAAGAAAATAAATGATCATATCATACATTTAAAAAGTCAACAGCCATTCCTAATGGAAACACTAAGTAAAATAAGTTTAGAAAAGAACCACTTAATTCTAATAAAAAAAAAATGTTTACTTCCCAAATAACTAAGAGTAATTATTATAAATTATTAAATACTTCTAATTCAATTAAAATCAGGAACTGGACAGATATGCTCACTATCACCATTATTATTTAACATTGTCATGAATATAATAGTGTAAATAGTAAGACAAGAAAAAGAAATGTACAACATTATAAATTTACAACTTTAGTAAAGACTATAAAATACTTAGGAATAAGTTTAACAAGAATGATGCAGGAACTGTATCAAGAACCACTCAAATTTTGTTGAATGACTTTTAAAAATATCTAGTTCTTTAGCTTTTTCATTGGACTCCAGAGTCCAATTTTTTATTTAAATATATTTTAACATTTATGTGGAATAATAGAATATAATAAGCTATCCTCCCGAAAGAAAATGAAAGTGAGATCTTCATATACCAAAAAACAAATTCCAATTGGCATACAAGATTTAAATGTAAAACAAACAAACAAATATTGGATTGGGTCGCAGGAGTATCCTAAAGCTGTACCAAGAACCAGAATCAAGGGAAATCTACGTATTAAAGACTGAAAACCAGAATCTACAAATAAAAGTCATAATTAAAAATGTGAAAGTAAAAACTTTCATATCACAAAAGTGTCACTAACAAACTTAACAAATAGTTAGGAAAAAAATTTACAACACAGTTGAAGCTAAACAACTAATCTCTAGTGTTCAAAGAGATAAAATGATGAGGATGTAAATTGGAGCAACCATTTTAAGAAATGGTTCTTTATTATCTTACACGTGCTCTGCAACCCAGCAATTCCATTCCTAAGTATATACCCAAAAGAAATTCTTGCACTCATGCTTCAAGAGACATTTTCAAAAATGCTAATAATGGAACTGCTCATAAAATTCATCCCTCTCATACAGAAAGAACTCAGATGCCCCTTCACAGGAGAATAGGACAATGTTGTTTATTCACATGACAGAATTTTAAATGGCAATGAAAATGAATGAGTTCAGTTATGGGCAATAACGTGAATAAATACTAGTTGTAGAATGTTGAAAGAAAAAAAAAGCAGGTCTTCGGAAGCTATGTGTGGGGTGATCAAGTTCAAAAATAGTCAACAACTAAACTCTGTATTAATAAAAAAATAATAAACATAGAATTCTGGGCATAAATAGACAGAAAGAGAAGGAATGCATAGGTAAATGAAATGTATTTGTAGGGTTCTAGTTCTTAAGTTGGGTGGGGGTGGGTGTTCCTGGTTTTCATGTCACTAATTTAAGATCTAAACAATTACATAAAGAGGATCATGCTAATCATGATAGTCACTCATGAACCAAAGATTGTGATTATTCTTATTCCGTATCTGTGGACCCGAAGCACAAAAAAAAAAAAAAAAAAAGAGCTCTGATAAATGAAAATGGTAAGAAAAATGTAAAAAAAGCAATGTATACAAAAGCAAATCTAACAAAATGAAAAGGTGCTGAAATTCACTTAATCTTGAGAAAATTCAAATTAACAGTGAAATGTCACACTCATCATACTGGTCCAATTTAAGAGGAGATAACTGTTGCTAGGCAGAATCTGGGCAAAAAAAGTACAACTCGAATTTTGCTGGTAGAAAATGTGAAGAGTCAGAACCCCACTGAATTTTTGGAGAGTAATCTGGAAATACCTATTCAAATTAAAAATATACATATTCTTTGGATCAACAATGCCACTCCTGAGAATCTACTCCATAGAAATAAAGCCTTCAGTACATAAGGCTATATGAAAAAGGATCTGTATTTTGCAGCATTGTAAATAGTGGTAATAAAACAAAACAAAACCGGGGTCATAGTAAATCTCCATCATTAGAGAAACAGATCTGTAAATTAGAGTATAACCACGTCACAGAATGTTATTCAGGCATTACAAGAGTTGACGCTGGAGAATTTCAACGATGTATACTTGAGTGAAAAAATGTGATCCAATTTTGGTTTAAAAAAACTCCTAAAATGCCTCTTTTAAAAAACATGTACGTATGTATTTGTGTATATGTCTGCAAATGCATATCTAGTGTAGATAAAGATAGTGAAGGGTACATACTGGTTATTAACTCAAGTTATATGGTATGAGAGAGGATTAATATAGGTGAAGGGAATATAAAGGAGAAATAAAAATCTGCAATAAAGAAGGAAGGAAGGAAGGAAAGGAATATATAGGGACAATATAGAATCTAAGGCAAACTGATCTAATAGGATAAAGAGGAATGCCATATAATTATAAAAGGAATAAAATTTATATATATATGTATATATATATATATATTCATGTAACCACCACACAGATCAAGATATAGAACTTGTATGCGTAGAAATTCTTAAGATAAAAACCTTTCACAAATTATTAAATAAAAGACTAATAACCTAATAGAAAAATGGAAAGAAAACGAGAAAAGAAAATGAACAAATAGTTCACCATAGAGGAAATACAAGTAGCACTTGAACATATGCAAAGATGTTCAAATTTTCTCATAATAAAAGAAATGCATATTAAAATTGCATCAAAGTATCATTGTTCACCCATCAGACTGGGAATATCCACATGTATGACAACGCACTACGTTGGGAAAGCTGCGAGGAAAGAAGAAATCTCACGCATTACTGGAGGAGGGTGCATTAGCAACTGCTGTGGCAAACAATTTAGCAGTAGTTATAAAAGTTACCAATGCACATACTCTATAACTCAACAATTCCACTTTTAGGAATACGCCAAGGTGCAAAATGATATACGTACAAAGATGCTCATTAGAGCATTGATTATAATGTTAAAGGATTGGAAACATGTTTATCAGTAGGTTACTGAATAAATTGGAATAAAATGCAGTGGAAAAATTAATGACTACATAAAATCACTAAGATATAACTTGAAGTGGGTAATATAATGTTTGAAAAAATGCATATAGTATGCTCTCATTTATATAAAAGGGAGAAAAAGAATAACATCTTTATTATGGGGTGCAGTAGACGGACTTGTGGAAACTGAGTGACAGAGTACAGAATGAGAGAGATGATTTTCGGTATTTTTAATATAATTGGTTTTAACGATGTGAATAAATTGTCTATTCAAAAAATAAATAAATAAACAAGAAAGATAAGAATTAGATCTACATCTGTTGAAATGGCCATGGTGTATCAAATGACAAAAGCAAGTTACAATTAACATGTAGTGTGCAATTACATTTTTATAAAATGTTATGAGTGTTTTTGTGGAGTGTGTGCTACGTCTATCTGTGAGCGTAAAGAAAGATATATAAGCGTTTCTATAAAGTTTTAACATTAGTTACCTCAGGAGTGTACAGGGATGTTATTAACTCTTCCTTCATATATCTTTGGATTGTTTCACTTGCTAAAAACAACGCATATTGCTTTGAGTTCTTAAAATGGGATAATCAAAATTTTAAAGATAAATAAAAGCATTTTTATGGTTATGTTTGCAACAAGTAAAAATCAGATTTGTTCAAAATGTGAAGAAATGCAAACACATTTTATTTTGTAGGTTCTCACTATATGGATATACGATCCAGAAAATGCAGACCCAAATGAGTTGCTACGGAATGCAAATGAGCCTTCACTAGTAGGTGGAAACATTATTATCGTACATAAAAGTAATATGCTACATTTCCTTTTTAAAGGCTGTAAGTAATTTAAGTGGTCCAGAACTAACTAAATACAGTTTAATTATCCATTAAATTTAGTTTACCCATTATAGTAATTTTGAATTTGTGCTCAAGCTCTACAATTATAAATCTTTCTTTAGAATCCCTTACTAAGCATTCTTGGAATTTTCTATGGACCTTAGTATTCGTGTAGAGGCTGACCTTTAAAATGCCCTACAGATGTTCCTTGAGCATCTCTCTTGAAGTCATCTTTCAAAATCTGTCCAGTGTCTTACTGAGTCCTTTGCCACTTAGAGACTAATGAATTTCCTAAAGGAAATCCTTTAAGAAATCCAACACAATCCTTTATTTGTTACAAATTTACCTCTTTCAAAATTTTTATCTTCTGTTACAATTAAAATGTATTGAAGAGAAATATAAAATGAGCAGTTTCGATTTCTCGTGGGACTATTAATGAGTCAAGATGTCTTATTTTTTAATGGCATGTTATCGTGACTAATAATCAAATTCACAAGAGGAGGACTAAAACAGGATGACAGCCAATCAATTAATTGTTTTATTTGGCAATCAACTTTAGAGGGTATAAAATAAATTAATGGTAATTAAATAGTTTAAGCATCACTGTTACTTAATTTCTAATCTTCTTAAGTGAAAATATGCACATTTGAACATGATTTGGTCCATGCATACCTAACACTGTTTTTTTTTTCTCTTCGATTTCCATATTTATTCATCACCATGTCAATTTCCTTAAAACCTTTCTATGTTTCTCCATTGACAACAGCATAGACTCTTGACTCTTAGACTGTTAACAGGGCACCCAAAACCCTGGATATTCTGTCTGCCACTCTTCTGTGGCCTAAGTGCCCCATGTGTTCTGCCTCCAGCTGCAGTACTCTGCTGGCTGCCTGCACTCACCTGCTGTTCCATGCTTCTGTGTCTTTGCTTATGCTGTTCCCTGAATAGCAACTGTCTGGGTTTTTATCAGCCAAGGTATAATCTGCCTCACAGAAACCCAAATCCTAATTCTAGCCTGACTTCATGCTTCATTCTCTTCCTTAACCATCCCTGACAACATTATATAAGATTTGACACATATAAGATTTATCTAAATAATCCCTTATCTTAATTCCTTACTTCATCTTTGAACTTCAACCCACCCTTGTCTCTTATCACATTAACTCCCTCTCTGAGCCATACTCTGTGCCCGACACCCACCCCAGGGAAAAGAGGACCAGCAGCAGGCAATGGGGAACTGGGTAACGTATTTGTACAATTCGCTTTAAAAATATCAAAAAATTTAGAGTTTTATTTTCTTTAAAATTTTTTCCTTTACCATTTTAACTGTGAATTACATTATAAAGAAAAAGAGCATAAAAGCTAAGAACACGATTTAATAAATAATATGAATAGCCATATAACGACTCTCAAGAAATAAAACACTAACGATAGTACAGAAAGTCCACATATGTCCCACCTGCGTGAACATAATTTCTCCCTCCACCTTAGAGGTGCTTGTGTGAACATAATTTTTTCCTTCCCCCTAGAGATAACCATTATTCTGAATTTTATAGTAGTAATTGTTCCACTTTTTCCTTTAGTTTACCACACAATTTCTAAACAATGCAGTTTAGTAGGTTTAGGTTTTTTTTTTGTTTTTGTTATA
>NW_006436814.1:1609839-1630018 GCF_000325575.1 Pteropus alecto
TTTGAGTGAGTGTTGGTTTCCCTTTTATCCAGCTTTATTGACCTAGAAATGATATATAATGTTGTGTAAGTTTAAGATGTACACATGTTAATTTGATACACTTGCGCATCGTGAAATGATTACCACAGTCACATTTTTAACACCTCCATCACCTCACATAATTATCATTTCCTTTTTGAGATAAGATCATTAGAAATTTACCTTCTTAGCAACTTTCAAGTATTTCGTTTGCACCTTTGACTGACGTGTCCCCATCTCACCGACCCCCTCAGACTCTTGGAACCGCCATTCTGCTCTCTGTTTCTGAGTCTGGCTTTTTAGAATCCACATGAAAGTGCGATCATACAGTGTTTGACTTTCTCTGACTTATTTAGCATAAGGTGCTCAAGTTATACCTTTGACTGACGTGTCCGCATCTCAGACTCTTGGAACCACCATTCTGCTCTCTGTTTCTGAGTCTGGCTTTTTAGTCATCCATTGAATGAACACTTAGGTTGTTTCTATATCTTGCCTATTGTGAATGATGCTGTGCTAAATATGACAGTGCCATATCTCTTCAAAATACGAACTTCGTTTTCTTTGAATATATACCCAGAAGTGGGATTGCTGAATCACGTGGTATTTTTAATTTTTTCAGAAACTTCCATACTGTTTTTCATAATAGCTGTATCAATTTACATTCCCGCCAAGAGTGCACGAGAGTTCCCTTTTCTCCACATTCTTGCCAACACTTATCTTTTATCTTTTTGATGACAGCCATTTCAACACATATGAGATGATATCTCATTATGATTTTGATTTGAATTTCCCTGATGATTGGTGATGTTGAGCACCTTTTCACGTACTTGTTGGCCATCTGTATGTCTTCTTTGGAGAAATGTCTATTCAGGTCCTTTGCTCATTTTTTTAATCCAATCGTTTTTTTACTGTTGAGTTGTTTGAGTTATTTATACTTGGAAGATATGAGATGATATCTCATGATTTTGATTTGAATTTCCCTGATGATTGGTGATGTTGAGCACCTTTTCATGTATTTGTTGGCCATCCGTATGTCTTCTTTAGAGAAATGTCTATTCAGGTCCTTTGCACATTTTTTAATCAAATCGGTTTCTTACTGTTGAGTTGTTTGAGTTATTTATACTTGGAATGCTTTTAATCTTCTTAAATTTGTAAGACTCATTTTATGACCTAACATGTGATCTCTCATGGAGAATATGCTCTTGAGAAAAATGTGTGTTTTTCTGCTGTTGGGTGGAAAGTTCTGTATATGTCATTTAGGTCCATTTGGACTATAACATTGTTTAAGTCATCTGTTTTTTGTCATTTTTCTCTCTGGATGTTCTATCCCTTATTGTAAGTGCAATAGTGAAAACTCCTACTGTTATATTGCTGTCAATATCTCCCTTCTAATCTGTCAATATTTGCTTTAAATATTTAGGTGCTCTGATTTGGGGTGCATATACATTTATAATTGTTATACTGTCCTGTTGAATTAACCCTTTTATCAACATATAATGACCTTCCTGTCTTTAGAGACAAGATTTAAAGTCTATTTCTTGTGATATAAGTATAATCACTACTGCTTTCTTTTAGTTACCATTTGAATGGAATATCTTTTCCATTCCTTCACTTCCAGTGTATGTGTGTCTTTAAATCTAAAGTGGGTGTCTGGTAGACAGCACATTGCTAGATCTTGTTTTTTGTAATACATCCAGCTATTCTATGCAAGGTTTAATCCATTTATAGGTGAGGACTTAATGTTGATGTTTTCTTGATTGTTTTCTCTCTGACTTACGCTGTTTTTCCTCTCTTCCTCTCGCTATTTTCTTTTGCTGTTTGATTATTTTTTTTTATAGTCCTTTGCTTTGATTCTTTTCTTTAAATCTTTTGTATATCTGTTATAGATTTCTTCCTTGCAATTACCTTGAAGCTTGCATAAGATATCTTGTTAAACTATTTTAAGTTGATAGCAACTTAATTTAAATCACATGTAAAAACCCTATACTTTTGCTGCCTCCCTGTGTGTTCTTATAGTTGGTGTTTACTTATTTTTATTTCACGCATTTATTAACAAATGTTTCTCTTTTAACTTTTTTATATGAGGGTTAAAAGTAATTGATACGCCATCATTACAGTGTCAGATTGTTCTGGTTTTGTCTCCATTGTTACCTTTACCAGTGAGGTGTGTAGATCCTCATTGGTAAAGACTGTGGGGGTCTTCACAGAGATGGCTATCGAGGTCCATGGCGGCAGCCAGGGCTGCTGGGTGGGGTCCCCTTGCTCTTCTTTCCCCTCATCCGAAGTTGTAACCAAGGGAATTTCTCTTGGCACAGAGCTGTGCTGGCCTGGGGCTTAGAGTAACACAGGTACGATGCTTTCTGTTTGCCAGCCTCAGTTTCGTGCTCCACTGGGTCACTACAGCTTAGCTGTCTCCTGGAGCTCTCGCAGAGCTGTTTTTGTCAATGGACCATTGTTAAATTGTTGTGTTTGTGGGAGGACTTTCTAGTCAGCCATCTTTCTGGTGTCACTCCTCTTTTTAAAATTTTTTCCCCACTTTTATTGAGATACAATTGACATATACTTACTGTATAACTCTAGTATAGCAAATGATTTGGCTTAATATACTGCGAAATAATGACCGCAATAAGTTTCGTTAACATCCATCATCTCACATGGATACAATAAAAAGAAAAAAGGAAAAATATTTTTCTCCCTGTGATAAGAATCTAGGATTTACTCTCTTAACAACGTTTGTGTTTATCATGCAGCACTGTTAACTATAAGCGCTGTGTCGTGCGTTACATCCCTAGTGCTTATGTACCTTGTAACTAGAAGTTTGCACCTTTCCTGACTACCTTCCTTCAATCCTGCCGCCCACCACCTCCCACTTCCGGTAACCACAAGTCTGGTCTCTTTTCCTGTGGATTAGGTATGTTTTTCTTCTTGTTTTTGTTTAGATTCCTTATATAAGTGAGATTATCCAATATTTGTCTTCCTCTGTCTGACTTATTTCACTTAGCGTAATGCCCTCAAGGTCCATCCATATTGTCACAAATGGCAGGATTTTTTTTCTTCTATTATTATATTTTTATGGCTGGTTGATATTCCACTTTTTTATATACCACAACTTCTTTATCTCTTCATTTGTCAGTGGACGCTTAGGTTGTTTCCATGTCTTGGCTGTTGTAAATAATACTGCTGGGAACATGGAGCGTACGTATCTTTTCAAGTTAGTGTTTTCATTTTCTTTGGATATGTTCCCAGTAATGGAATGGCTGGATTATATGGCAGTTCTATATTTTATTAGGATTCTCCACAGTGGCTGTATTACTTTACAACTCCACCAACAGTGCACAAGGGTTCCCTTTTCTTCACAACCTCTCCAGCAGTTATTTCTTGTCTTCGATGATGGTCATTCTCACATACATGAGATATTATTACTTCATTGTGGTTTTGATTGTGTTTCCCTAGTGACTCATGATATTGAGCATCTTTTCATGTACCTGTTGGCCATTCGTATAATCTTCTTTGGAAAAAATATCTATTCAGGTTCTTTGCCCATTTTTAAATTGGATTGTTTGTGGTTTTTGCTATTAAGTTGTATGAGTTCTTTATATATTTTGTATATAATCAGATATATGCTTGCAAATATTTTTCCCATTTCATAAGTTGTCTTTTCATTTTGTTGGTTCTTTGTTTTTGCTATGCAGAAACTCTTTAATTTCATGCAGTCCCACTTATGTTTTATTTTATTGCTATTGCTTTAGGTATCATATCCAAAGTATTATTGCTAAGACCAATGTCAAGGAGATTTTTTCCATGTTTTCTTCTAGGAGTTTGATGGTTTCGGGTCTTAACATTTAAGTCTTTAATTCATTTTTGTGGGTGGCGTAAGATATGGGTCTAGTTTCATTCTTTTACATGTGACTATCCCATTTTCTCAACATCATTTGTTGTAGAGATTGCCTTTTCTCCATTGAGTATTCTTGGCTCTCTTGTCAAATATTAGTTGACCATATATGCTTGGCTTTATTTTGGGGCTCTCAGTTCTGTTCCAATGACCTATTTGTCTGTTTTTATGCCAATACCAAACTGTATTGATCCCTGTAGCTTTACAGCATAGCTTGGAATCAGAAAGACTGATGCCTCTCTCTTTGTTCTTCTCGGGATTTCTTTGGCTGTCTGAAGTCATTTGTGGTTTCATATAAATTTTAGATTTCTTTTTTCTACTTCTGTAAAAAAAAAAAAATGTCATTGGAATACTGATAAGGATTACATTAAAACTATAGTTGGCTTTTTTTGGTAATATTGACATTTGAACAACATTAATTTTTCTAATCCATGAACACAGTATATCCTTCCATTCATTTGTGTCTTCCTCAATTTCTTATATCAATGTAGTCTTTAGCGTAGAGATATTTCACCTCCTTGATTAAGTTTATTCCTGAGTATTTTAATGTTTTTGATGCTATTGTGAATGGAATTATTTTCTTCTTCAGATAACTCGTGGTTGGTGTATAGAGACACTGCCGAATTTTTTATGTTAATTTTGTACCCGGCAGCTTTACTGAATTTGTCGCTAACAGATTTTTGGTTGGAATCTTTAGGATTTTCCGTATGTAAAATCATGTCATCTTCATCAGCAAATAGAATTTTACTCTTTCTTTCCAAATCATATGTCATTTTTTTTCCTTGTCTGATTGCTCTTAGAACCTTCAGTACTATGTTGAATAGGTGCATTGAGAGTGGGCACCCTTGTCTCGTTCCTGATCTTAGAGGAAAAGCTTTCATCCTTCACTATTGAGTATGAGGTTAGCTATGAGTGTGTCATATATGGCCTCTATTACGATGAGGTGTATTGCTTCTATTCTTAATTTGTGAAGAGTTTTTATTATAAATAAATTTTAAAGTTTGTCAAATGCTTTTACTGCATCTGTTGAGATGATCATATGATTTTTGTCTTTCCTTCTGTTAATGTCATGTATCTCATTTATTGATTTGTGTATGTAGGACCACACTTGCATCCTAGGGATAAATGCCATTCGATGATCATGTATGATCCTTTTAATGTGCTGTTGGTTTGCTAGTATGTTGTTGAAAATTTTTGCATCTTTTCTCATCATATTGGTCAGTCGTTTTTGTTACTGGTAGTATCCTTTTCTGGCATTGGTATCAGGGTAAGGCTGGCGTCACAAAATGTGTTTAGGAGTGTTCCTTCAATCCAATTTTTTGGAAGATTTTGAGAAGGATTGGCATTAACTCTTCTTTAAATGTTTAGTAAAATTCTCCAGTAAACCATATGTTTGTTTGTTCGTTTGCTTAATAATCATTCTGATGGGTGTAAAGTGGTTGGTTCCTCATGGTTCTGATCTGCATTTTTCTAATGATTAGTAATGCTGAGCATCTTTTCGTGTGCTTATTTGTTTAATCTTCTCTGGATAATTGTGACTCAAGTTCTTTGCCTTGTTTATTCTTCTCTGGATAATTGTGACTCAAGTTCTTTGCCTAGTGTTTAATTGGGTTGTTTTTGTTATTGTTGAATTTTAGGGGATCTCCCCATATTCTGTATATGAATCCCTTATCATATATATAATTTGCAATTTGATGCACCAAAGTTCTTAATTTTGATCAAGCTCAATTTGTCTATTTTCCCTTCTGTTGCCTATGCCTTTGGAGTCACATCTAAGAAATCATTGCTATCAAATGTCGTGAAGTTTTTCCCCTGTTTTCTTCTAAGTATTTTGTAGTTTTAGTTCTTACATTTAAGGAATGAACTATTAATACAGCCAGCAACATAGATGGATGCTGAGTTAAAATGCCAATTTTAAGGTGTTAAATACCATATGATTACATTTGTATAACATTTCGACGATGACAAGATTTTAGTCATTGAAAGCAGTTAAGTGGTTGCCAGAAGTTAGGGTTAACAGGCGCTTTGGACTCTTAAGGAGTAACATGAAAGAGTTTCTCCTTGGTGATGGAATAGTTCTATATCATCATTATGGTGGTGGTTACGTGATTCTACACGCGTGATAAAATTTTATAGAGCTATACAAAAAAAAAAAGTGCCTATAAAAAAAGGTGAAATCTTAATAACGTTATTAGTGTTGCACAACATCAATTCCAGGTTTTGACAATGCGCTAAGATTATGTAAGCTATTGTCATGGGGGAAAGCTGACTCACTTTTCCTATGAGTCAAACTATTTCAAAATGAAATGGTTTAAATTATATTTTAAAATTCCTTCAACATTTGCCCAGTGTACCAAGAATAAAGTCTAAACTATTTCCCAAGACCTACAGTGCTTAGCATGATGTGGCCCTGGACTATATTTCTCTAGCTTTTTCCTGTTAGTCTCCCCCTTACTCACTCCGATCTAGCCATTATCTTTTTTTTTTTTTTTCCACTTTCTCAGTCATAATGATCCTCTCCCACCTCAGGGCCTTTGTAACTGTTGTTCATTCTGTCTGAAATGCTCCTCTCACAGCAGCATTGTGAGAGAGCTAGACGCTCCTCTGGATTGTGAGATTTTTTTTTCTTCTTCTTTATTCATTCAACAAATATTTTCTAAATATAAGTTTGGGAGGCAGAACCGTAAGGCACCAGTTCAGTTTTGGGCATATTGGTTTGAAGTGCTATTAAGACTACCAGAATCAAGGTTAAGAATCTAATTAAATACATGATTTTGAATTAGATATAAAATTTTGTGTCTAGATGATACAATTGGAGGAGTTGTATAGGAATTGGATGATACTTGGATCCATGTGATTGAATGAAATTACCCAAGGAAGAGCTTGTACTGTGAGAAGAACACTAGGCAAAGAGAGTCTAGGACCAAGCTCTGGGGGTGTCTAAAAGAGCAGGGAGGGTGGTAACATGGAAGTCAGGTAAGAACATCTTTCAAAAGGGGAGATTAGTCCAATTTATCAAATGCTGCTAAAAAATCAGGTAAGATAAACAGAAAGGTGTTTATTAAATTTAACAACATGTGCAACCATATATTGATGTCACAACTAGAAAAATACCTTTAGAAATAATAATATAAAGTTTGGCACTAGCATAGTGAAATTTATTCTGTTATAGTAATAAAGTAAATTGTTTAATAATGATTCATTTTAGAAATCATTTTGGTAATACGTATTAAGAATTTTTAAAGTATTCGTAACTTTTTACCTCTAAACACACTTCCAAGAATATAATCCAAAGGGAAATAGTCTTAACTGTGGAAACGACTGTACAGCTGAAGATGTCCATGGCAATAATATTTATAATGTTGAAACAATAAAACTACCTAAATGTCCAATAGGGCATTGTTAAGCCAATAATGATAATTCACTCATGCTGTCATTAAAAATCATATGTATATAGACTTCTGGTTATATAATATGAATGTAACAGTAGCCTACATTTGGTAAATCCTAAGAAAATACCCTGAATGCATTTTTTATATTTTTGATAATTTCTCTGTGGTCCTATAGTCTCGCCCTTACTGACACTCATCATAGGCATCTCGAAGGCTCCTTTGTGGATGGCTGGCATATTTCTAGGAAATTAATAAGGAGCACTATTGGATGATTAGGGCAGAACAGAGCTATAAAATTGTAGACTGGTCTTCATCTGATTTTTTTAATTCTAGGGATTCCCCATAATGAAACTATTGTCTCTGTCCTGAAAATACCTTCTGAGGGATAATTCCTGTCAATTCGACTTCTTAAATCTCATGAGATTTTTTTTGTTAAAGCTTCAAGATATCATTTGAAACCTGCCTTGCAAGAGTATATTATTCTGAAGGCAGGCTTATATAGAAATAATTCTAACAGATTAGTTTTAGAAACCCCATATGTAGTTCATTGATAGTAAACTAAGGGTATTTATTTAAGGGTCCTCATAGTCTCAGTTTATTCAAGATTCTGATTGTGCATGGTATTTTCTACATGTTAGAAATTATATTATGACTTATGTAAAATTCATAAAGTTTCAATGGGGAGAAGGCCAAATGGTAGGAAAAAAAACAAACCTGAATCTTGAAAATGTGGTAAATTTATAAATGTAAATAGTATCTTAACTAAAATAATAAATTCAATATATCATGATACAATTTTCAAATAATTTTGGCTATGAAAAGAGTAAAAAGATTTTTTTTTTTTTTTTTTTTTTTTTTTAACAGATTTCTATCGTACTTAGCAAGCAGTTGGCCAGTTGGGGACAGAGGCCTGCCATATATACATTTCTGAAGAGAAAAGCTTATTTTCCACATGGAAAAATGAATGGGTATTTAGTTTTTTAATTTCAAATATAAAATTCACTTTTATAATTCAGTAAAGTAACTATCAGATACTTAAAGAGATTTTTAAACCCTAGGGGAATTTTATGAATATCTTACATGTAATTTCCAAGTAGCTTCTTTTATGATGCACACACAAAAAATTGTGATGAGAACTAGTTACCGATTCAGAAAATGCCAGTCAGACTCCTGGCTTATAGTTTCACATTTTGTATTAATACAAATTAATAATCCAAGAGCCTTATTCAAGATGGTAGCAAATCTTCAAATGTTTCCTGCTGGTTCATAAAAGTATGACACAGTGGTGTGACTGATGACACAATCATTACCACCATAAGTGCCTGTGCGCACACGCGCACCCCCCGCCCCCACACACAAATTTCACCTGAGAAGTAAAATCTGTTCCTGTTAAAGTTAGCAGGATATCATTAGGTTTACGCAGCCTTTCTTAACCTGTTGAGCACCTAGGCTCATAACTAAAAGGTAAAGTTCCTGCCCTCAATGGTCTTATAGTTGGTGTGGGAGACAAGAAAACAAACAGATGTTGCGCCAGGGGCGATTGCGGGAGAAGTGAAATACACACAGGGCAGACCAGCTAAGGCCTGGAGGGAATCACAGAGGATTATCCCGAAGAGCTGATATCTACGTTATTGACAAGAAATAAAAGTTAGCAACTTGAGGAAGCATTCCAAGCAGAGGAGCAACATATACAGGCAGCTTCAAACGGAGACCTGAGAAAGCAGGTGCATTCTAAAAGATGCGATGAAATTCAATTCATGGGTAGACTAAAGGATGTTATTCAGAGAGATCAAATATTTTTGAAACACGAATAATAATCTGGAGCTAAAATTCTTGCTGATTCTATAAGTGTGGGAGGTAAGGAAGAGAGCACGAGCATGAAGATAATTCTAATCCTAAACGGCAAAACGAAGTTTGCATACCCAAATTCAAGCAAGGAATACGTGAGAAAGGAAAATTATAAGCTAATCTCATTCGCGAACTTAGGTGGAAAATCCAAAATAAAATTTTTGCAAACTCAGTCTAGCGGTATGTGAAAAAAAATATGACATGTGATCAAGTTGGCTTATACCAGAAGTGCAAGGTTAGTATAATATTTTTCAATGTTTTAATGTAATTTGCAACATAAATAGATTAAAGGAATAAAACTACATGGTCGTTTTAATAAGGACAATAAAACTTTACTTAAAAATGAAATTGTTCTTTACTTCATATCATATATAAAATAATCTCATATGAATAATAATATAATCTCAGAAAGCATACGAATGAAGGGTTAAAATGAAAAATTTTTAGAAAAAATATAACAATAAAAATAACATTGTTTTAGAATATTGTTATCACCTCAGGATAGACAATAATTTCTATAATAAACCGAAAGGTAAAGAAGTGATAAGGTAAAGATTTGATAAACTCGGCTCATTAATAAATGCATGAAATGATGTTCAACCTTATTAGTAATCAAAGAAAAATATTAATAGCCCAATGAGATCCATTTTACATTTACCAAATTGATAAATATATTAATGTTTTAGAAGGTTGTTTGTGAAAATTTCTCATTTTTTTCAAGCTGCTATAGCAAAATACCATTAACCGGGTGGCTTATAAACAACAGAAATTTATTTCTCACAGATGTGGAGGCCAGAAGTTTAAGATCAGGGTGCCGTCATGGCTGGGTGAGGGCCCTCCTCTGGGTGGCAGACTTCTGGTTGTATTCTCACTGGTGGAAAAGGCGAGGGGGCCTCTTTTATAAGGACATAAACCCCATTCATTAGGACTCTACCCATGACTTAAGCACCTTCCTTAAAGTTTACCTACTAATACCATTACATTGAGAATTAGGATATCAACATATAAATTTTGGGGAGAAACAATCAATTAAACCATAGGAACATGCAACAATGGGGACACTTACATACATTGCTAGTAGACGTGTAAATTGGCACAACCAATTTAAAAGATAATTTTACATTATCAGGCAAAGGTGAAGATGCACATACCAATGGTTTAGTGTTTTAATACCAATATACACCCTAGCGAAACCCAGGCACAGGGTACCAGGAGATGTGTAAAAGTATATTTGTAACAGCATTGTTTGTAATAGCAAAAAAGATCAAAATTCTAATTGTTATTCATAGACAGATGGATAAACATTCTGTGATATAATCACACTATAGAATCTGTATAGTACACAGCAGTGAAAAATGAATCAAACGCAGAACACAAATCAACATGAATGAACAAACATACTATTGAATGAAAAGGGAAGTCATTGAAGAAAATACAGTATGATTCCATTTTTATAAAGTGCAAAAATGTGAAAATTAAACAGTACATAGTTTAATTATATACATGCAAATGTATATATGTCTGTACGTACCTGATAAACTAGGTTTTTAAAGTGTGGCGATTGACTTGTATATTAACCTTGTATCCTAAAACCTTGCTGTAATCGCTTATTAGTTTCGGGATTTTTTTTGTCTGTTCTTTGCGATTTTCTACATGGATAATGATGTCATCTGCAAACAAAGAACATTTTTATTACTTCCTTCCCAGTCTTGTTTACCTTTTATTTTATTTTCTTGTCGTGTTAGTTAGCAGTCCCAGTATGATGGTGAATTGGAGTGGCAAGAGGAGACACGTTTGCTGCTGGTTCCTGTCCTTGGAGGAAAGCATCTAGTTTCTCACTATTAAGTTTTTTGAATGTTTTTTGTAGCTGCTCCTTTATCAAGTTGAGTAAGTCCCTCGCTTTTGCTAGTTTGCTGAGAGTTTTTATTGTGAATGAGTGTTGACTTTAGTCAACTGCTTTTTCTACATTTATTGATATGCTTATTTTCTTTTTCTTTCTTAACCTGTTGATATGATGGATTACATTAATTGATTTTTTAATGTTGAACCAGACTGGAATACCTGGAATAAGTCTCATTTGGTCACAGTATATAATTATTTTCACACTTTGTTGGATTTAAAAGGTCTGTAGCTTCATCTGTAACGTGTGTATCGGGTTTCAGTATTAGAGTAATGCTGGCTTCATAAAATGAGTTGGGAAGTGTTCCCTCTGCTTCTGCTTTCTGGAAGAGATTCTAGAGATTGACATCATTTGCTCCTTAAATGTTACAGGTCACCAGTGAACCCATCTGGGCCTCGTGCTTTGTGTTTTGGAGGTTATTAATTATTCATCCAATTTCTTTATAGGTATATCCCTATTCATATTATTTCTCCTTATGTGAATTTTGATAGATTATGTCTTTTGATTGACCCATTTCATCTAAGTTATCAAATTTAGGGGCATAGAATTATTCATAGTATTATTTTATTATCCTTTAGTGTCCATGAAATCAGTAGTGATGGCCTTTCTTTTATTTCTGGTATTAATATATTGTGTCCTTTCTCTTTTTTTCTAAATTAGCCCATCTGGAGAGTTTATGAATTTTATTAAACTTCTCAGAGAACCAGCTTTCAGTCCTAACAATTTTCTCTATTTTTGTTTTGTTTTGTTTTCAATTTATTGATTTCTCCTCTGATTTTTATTATTTCTTCTTCTTCTTTCTTTAGGTTTATATTGCTTGTTTTTCTCTAGTTTCCTAAGGTAGAAACTTAGATAATTGATTTTTAGATCTTTCTTTTTTTCTAAAATATGCATTTAATGCTAGAAATTTCTGTCTAAAACCTTCTTTCACGTCATCCCCCAAATTTTGGCAAGTTGCGTTTTCATTTTCGTTTAGTTTGAACTATTTTTAAATTTCACTTAAAATTCCTTTCTTGGCTAATGTGTTATTCAGAAATGTGTTGTTTAATCTCCAGATAGTTGGGGATGGGATTTTTCCAGCTAACTTTCTGTTATTGACTTCTAGTTTAATTATATTGTATTTTGATAGCATACTTTGTAAGATTTCTATTTTTAAAATTTCCTTAAGGTGTGTTTTATGACCCGGGATATGGTATTTCTTGGTGAATGTTCCGTGCGAGCTTGAGAAGAGTGTGTATTCTGCTGTTGTTAGACGAAGTATTCTTTAAATGTCCATTAGATACGGCTGATCGACAGTGCTGTTCGGTTTGACTATGTCCTTCCTGATTTCTGCCTTCTGAGTCTGTCAATTACCGATAGAGGGGTTTTGATGTCTGCAACCATGCTAATGGGTTTTTCTATTTCTCTTTGCATTCTTCATTGTTTAGTAAGACACACATGTGGCAAAACTGTTTTTTAAAAGCAAAGGAATGTGAACACAAACGCTAACACTCAATCAGGCCAGGGATTTCCTGTAAGTAGAGGGGGAGCAGGGAGGGAGGGACGTACAGTAAATTTCCAAGGTATTGGTAACATTCTGATTTTTGATCTGGGTGACTAGTATACAGGTGTTTATTTTAGCGTTATTCTTTAAATTGTGTATGTGTATCATATAGTCTTTTGTATATATGATACGTTAAAAAAATTATTCAATACATGATATTTTTAAAAATATGAAGAAAATATACATATGTAGAGAATATCAGAGGTCCATTTTAAAAACATGGCCTTGGATAGCCATAAAATACTGTGTACATGATCGACTAATCTGGTTTTAGAAAAGATTATCTATATAAAAGATATATTTTGTGGTAAAACAAGAAAGCGAAGTCGAAGCTATGGTTCTTGGGCAGGACCTGAAGGACAAGTGGAAGGACAAGTGGAGATGAAGGAAAGAGAATGGGTGCTCCGAGAGAGGGGAAGAGTACGAAGAGTTTTGGAAGAGGCAAAAAGAAGGAACACAACCAAAATATAATAGGGCAAGTAAGGTTGAATAAGAACAAATAGTGGAAAATTCTTGAAAATCATTTGGAATAGTTTGAATTTTTTCCTAAGTATAATTAAGGGGCCACTGAAGTTTCTGAGCAGAACATGACTTCATGAAAATCAATTGAAAGGAGATAAGTTAAAATATGGCAGATAAAATACATTTATTTATCTCTGTTCTCTACATAGTCTCACTAAAATAACAGGGAGAAACGTTTTTAAAGTTATGAAGACAAACAACGGGAAGGAAAGCAAGAACAAAAGATAGAAAGCAGAGATAGAAGTGTTAACCAACTTAGTAGAGCACAGAAATTCTGTTAATTAACAGCTTGCGGAAAGGAAATGTAACGTGAGGGGAACACCCCAGCGTGCCTTCCAGCCCTGCTCCCTGAATATGGAAACCTAGCATCTATCTTCCTGGCAAGACAGAAAAGAATTGTTCTTTGGATTAACTGATCAAACCTACTTAATAAAACTTAAGTTTGGAGTTGGGAGGGAAGAAGCAGCGTGGGGCACAGGGGAATGAAGGATGTATCCTTTACATCTGATTCACAGCTTGTTGCTGCTTCTCTTTTAAATATTAATGGCCAACCAAGGACCACCAGGCAATTACAGAAAGCCTCCAGCGTGAATGTCAAAGACCTAACTCAATAAAAAGAACAATGGAACTCAGAGGAGACAACACAGAGTGAGGAGCAAAAAAAAACTTCACAAAAAGATATAAACAGCATCTTTATAGAAATAGAAAATGTTATATATGTAAATGAAGATTAAGATGCTATAAAATGGAAAACAAGTAAGAAAAACATGAAAAGTGTACAGTCACAATTTAGAAACTCAAAAGTTTGAAAACAAAAATGATAAACATGAAAAATTGAAAAGCTCAGTATGCGCTGGCCAGACTTTGAGTGTTGGGTCCTTCCTGGGCCTTGTAGATGAATGAGTCATTCAAACAAAATACATAGTCGTCAATACTTAGTTGTAATGTGGCTGCATAGATGAGATTATTATACAGTCAGTGGACAACGTAACAAAATGGTACTGATTTTTTTTTAATTGTCCTTGAAACCAATGTTAGAGTCGGTAGTGTGGCTCGCAAAAAGCAGTGATTGAACTGAGTCATGGCGGCATGGTTTAGTGCAGAGAGATTTGGTGACGACCCTACAATTGCCCCAACATGGGGTCCTCTTGACCCACCAGCACCTCATTTTGAGTGGGCAGAATGCCATCACCACCAACCCAAGTATGTATTCATTAAGGAAATTGGAAACTAAAAGAGCATTTACTGACTGTCCTACAGGCTGATGTCTCTGGATTGCCCTGCTAAGAAACTCTCCTTAGAACTTTCTGTATCTTCTAAGCTAAATGTCAGTGTTTTCACAAATTCCTCTATGCGTCCGCTTCACAAGATAGACCCAGCCCTGTCAAATTTTAGAATATCAAGGAAAAAAGGGAAGATTCTAAAAGCATATGGAAAGGCAACCCATTTAAATAATAACAAGAATGAATGTGTCATCTGACTTCTCATTAGTAAACCTAAATACAAAAAGACTGGAGAAAATGACCTCAAAGTTCTGCAGCTTCTACCTAGCCAAATTATCAAGTGAGTGTGTTAAAGATATTTTTGCATATTCAGGGTCTCAAAAAATTTATGTTCATTTACCCTTTAACAGAGAGCTACTGAAGAATGCGCTTTAGCAAAACAAGAACGATCAAAGCATTGGATCTAGTAAATAGTGGATTCAACCCAGGGAGAGTAATGACAGGAAGTCCTGGGAAACTATTACTAGGTTACCTCTGCATTTACCACATGGAAAATATTATGGAGCGCCATTTCAGCTACGTTTTCTAAACGTAGAAAGCTAATCAAATTTTCAAAAGAAAATAATTATTAACTCTAGGGGAAATACTGTAAATGAATAAATGTATATATATTTATAAAAGATATGTATATAAAAGCACAGTACAGTAACTGGCTCAGTAGTAAACAATATTTACATAGTAATAACAATCTAAACATTATAGATTTAGCCAAACGCTGTGAAATCAATTTGAGAGAAAAGATGTATCAGTAGGTATATGAGAGATACATCTTTATCTGTCATCTAAAGCCAACAAATAATGTATAAAAATTATATACTAAGACAGCAGTATACGAGTATTTATTGGGGAGTATAAAGACACATTGCAAAGAGCATTAAAAGTCGAGATTGTTTTCTGTTGGGAACAAGAATAAAGAATGAGGCAGTGGTAGCATTTTAATACTATTTTATTTATTGTACCCAGACTTATGTCGATAAATGTAAAAATAAATAAAGATGATAAATGTCAGCACTGTGCAAGGTAGTTGAAAGAAGAGAAAAAGACCATTTTATCCTTCTATTTTCTATTTTTCTCTTCTTAGGACCTGGCGTATCTCAATACCACTGGTCGCAGATGATGCACTAAAGGAAATTAAAGGAAATAAAGTGGCTTTTCAGGATTGCTTTATTGAAGATTATCTTTTCCGGCTGACTTTTCCTTTGTTGACAATACCTGAGATTCCAGGATTTTTACCAATCACTTCACCGCAGGGTAGTCAATTAATGGCAGACTGGATTGCTTGTTTACCTTCAGCTATTGTTGTGGTAGCCGATATGGAGACCTTTCATACAAACGATTCATTTCGTACTTGGACCAGAATCAGAGTGCCTCCAAACGTTCTGACCGATGATGAAAGACACAATGTGTCTGATGTGAACCTATCCTTGAATGGAGTATTTTTTCTAATAAATGGTATTGTTTACTTAAAAAGTTTAACAGCATTTACAAGGCTGGGAAACAATGAAAACCTTCCTGAAGGTGGAATTATTGGCCTTGCATCAAGAAAATGGTGTTGGAGCAAATATAGATTGAAGGTTAGTAAAATATTACATGTATGTATATTACACCTACACATGTAGATATATTTACAATACCATTTAATTCAGTGATATATTAGAGACTCTATTATGCAGCTTTTTGCAGAGTTATTTTAATTATGGTTGTAAATAGCTCTGTCTTCCTGACTTGACTTCTCAGAGGCCTCTTTACAGAGATGCACCTCAAACAACAGAATAAAATGAATCTTGTATATTATTATGCAGAATCATTTAGTCATATTATGGGAGTTTTGTTTTACCTTGACATAAGCAAAAGGTCAAAAAAATTATTTTCCTTAAGGTGATCTTAGTGAGAACTTCAACAAAGAGATAGTATGCATTAAAAAAGGACATAGAAACCATAAAAAAGAACCAGTCAGAAGTGAAGAATACAATAACCGAAATGAAAAATACACTGGAAGGAATCAACAGTAGGTTAGATGAAGCGGAAAATCGAATCAGTGAGTTGAAAGATAAGGTAGCAGAAAACACCCAATTGAACAGCAACAAGAGAAAAGAATTTTTTAAAAATAAGGGTAGTTTAGGAGACCTCTGGGACAACATCATGTGTACCAACATCTGCATCATAGGGTTACCAGAAAGAGAAGAGATAGAGCAAGGGATTGAGAACCTATTTGAAGAAATAATGACTGAAAACTTCCGTAATCTGGTAAAGAAGTTAGACATACAAATCTAGAAAGCACAAAGAGTCCCAAACAAGAGGAACCCAAACAGACCCTCACCAGGACATATTATAATTAAAATGCCAAAGGCAAAAGACAAATTGAGAATCTTAAAAACAGCAATAGAAAGGCAGCAGGTTACTTACAAGGGAACTCCCATAAGAATGTCAGCTGATTTTTCAGCAGAAACTTTGCAGACCTGAAAGGACTGGCAAGAAAATTCAAAGTAATGAAAAACAAGAATCTATAACCAAGAATAGACTATCCAGCAAGGCTATCGATTAAAATAGAAGGTGAGATAGAGAGCTTTCCAGACAGGAAAAAGCTAAAGAAATTCATCACCAACAAGCCAGTATTACAAGAAATATTAAAGGGACTTTTTAAAGAAGAAGATGAGGGAAAACAAAAAAACATAAATATGAATAATAAAATGGCAATAAATATGTACCTATCCATAATCGCTTTAAATGTAAATGGATTAAATGCTGCAACCAAAAGACATTGGGTAGGTGAATGGATAAGAAAACAAAACCCATATATATACTGTCTACAAGAGACTCATTTCAGATCAGAAGACACAGACTGAAAATAAAGGGATGAAAAAAGATATTTAATGCAAATGAAAATGAAAGAAAAGCTGGGGTAGCAATACTTACATCACGCAAAATACACCTTAAAACAAAAGCAATAATAAGAGACAAGAGCATTACATGATGATAAAGGGATCAATACAATAAGAGGACATAACCCTAGTAAACATACACACCCAACAGAGGAGCACCTACATACATAAAGCAATTATTGACTGACATAAAGGGTAAGATCGATGGTTATATACTCATAGTAGGAGACTTTAGCACCCCACTGACACCAATGGACAGATCTTCTATACAGAAATCAACAAGAAACAGCAGCCTTAAATGACACACTGGATGAGATGGATTTAGTTGATATTTTCAGAGCATTTCACCCCGAAGCAGCAGAATATACATTCTTCTCAAGTGCACATGAAACATTCTTCAGGATAGACCACATGTTAGGCCACAAACAAGATTCAATAAATTTAAGAAGATTGAAATCATATCAAGCGTCTTCTGTGACCACAATGCTATGAAACTAGAAATCAACTACAAGAAAAAAACTGGAAAATACACAAACATATGGAGCCTAAATAATATGCTACTAAACAATGAATGGGTTAATGACAAGATCAAGGAAGAAATCAAAAGATACCTAGAGACAAATGAAAATGAAAACACGACGACTCAAAATCTATGGTACACAGGCAAAGCAGTCCTAAGAGAGAAATTCATAGCGATACAGGCCTATCTTGAGAAACAAGAAAAATCTCAAATAAATTATCTAACGTTACACTTAAAAGAACTAGAAAAAGAAGAGCAAACAAAACCCAAAGCGAGTAGAAGTACAGAAATAATAAAGATCAGAGCAGAAATAAACACAATAAAGTCTAGGAAAACAATGCAAAAGATCTATGAAACCGAGAGCTGATTCTTTGAAAGGATAAACCTTTAATCAGACTCATCAAGGAAAAAAAAAGAGAATACCCAAATAAATAAAATCAGAAATGAAAAAAGGAGAAGTAACTATAGACTTCACAGAAATACAAAAAAAAAATTGTAAGAAAATACTACAAGCAATTATATGCCAACAAATTTGACGCTCTGGAAGAAAAGGATACATTCCTAGAAACATACAATCTCCCAAGACTGGATCAAGAAGAAACAGAAAATCTGAACCGACCGATTACCACCAACGAGATCAAATCAGTAACCAAAAAACTCTCAAAAGACAAGTCTTGGACCAGATGGCTTCATAGGTAAATTTTACCAAACTTTCCAAGAAGAATTAACACCTGTTCTTCTCAAACTATTCCAAAACATTCAAGAGAAGGGAATTTTCCTAATTATTTTTACGAGTCCATCATTACCCTGATTCCAAAACCAGACAAGGACATTACAAAAAAGAAAAAAGAAAACTATAGGTTGAAATTCCTGATGAACATTGATGCAGAAATCCTCAACAAAGTATTAGCAAACCGAATTCAGCAATATATTAAAAATATCATACACCACAATGCAAGATTAGTTCAATATCTGCAAATCAATTAATGTGATTCACCACATTAACAAGTTGAAAGATAAAAATCATATGATCATATCCATAGATGCAGAAAAAGCATTCAACAAAATCCGGCATCCATTTATGATAAAAACTCCCAGCAAAGTGAGAATACAGGGAACATACCTCAACTTAATAAAGGCCATATATGACAAACCTACAGCTAACATCATACTCAACGAGGAAAAGCTAAAAGCGTTATCCTTAAGATCAGGAACAAGACATGGATGTCTACTTTCACCACTTTATTGTATTAATATTATAATTAACATTGTATTGAAAGTCCTAGCTTCAGCAATCAGACAAGAAAGAGAAATAAAAAGCATCTAACTTGGAAAGGAAGAAATAAAACTTATTATTTGCAGATGATATAATACTATATATAGGGAACCTTAAATTTCCACCAAAAAATTGTTAGAACTGATCGATGAATTCAGTAAAGTAGCAGGATACAAAATTAATATATCAGAAGTTGGTAGCGTTTTTATACACCAATGATAAACTATCAGAAAGAGAAATTAAGAAAACAGTTCATTTACAATAAAATACCTAGGAATCAATTTAAAAGAGGTAAAAGACCTATACTTGGAAAATTATAAGTCATTTAAAAAAGAAATTGAAGACAATACAAACAAATGGAAGTATATGCCGTGCTCCTGGGTAGGAAGAATTAACATCATTAAAATGGCCATACTACCCAAAGCAATCCACAGTTTCAGTGCAATCCCTATCAAAATACCAATGGCATTTTTCACAGAACTAGAAAGAATAAACCAATAATTTATATGGAACCATAAAAGACCCCAAATATCCACAGCAATCTTAGAAAGAACAAAGTAGGAGGTATCACACTACCTGATATCGAACTATATTTAAAGCTACAGTAATCAAAACAGAATGGTACTGGCATAAAAACAGATACATTGATCAATGGAACAGAATAGAGAGCCCGGAAATAAATCCATAGCTATACGCTCACCTAATATATGACAAAGGAGACGAAAATATACAAGGTAAAGACAGTCTCTTCAATAATTGGTGCTGGGAAAATTGGACAGATACATGCCAAAAAAAAAGAAGAAGAAGAAAAGAAACTGGACCACCTTCTTACATCATATACAGGATTAAACTCAAAGGAGATTAAAGACTTAAATGTAAGACCTAGAAAACATAAAATTCCTAGAAGAAAACATAGGCAGAAAACTTTCTGAGATTGCTCTTAGTAATTTTTTTCTGATACATCTCCTCGGGCAAGGGAAACAAAAGAAAAAATAAACAAATGGGACTACATTGAACTGAAAAGTTTTTGCACAGCAAAGGAAACCTACTGAATGGGAGTAAAAATTTGCCTATGATATATTTGATAAGGGGTTAATATATAA
>NW_006436814.1:1630359-1638513 GCF_000325575.1 Pteropus alecto
TAGGTTCACGGCAGCACTATTTACAATAGCCAAAATATGGAAGCAACCTATGTGCCCATCAATAGACAATTAAATAAAGAAGAGATGATACACACACACACACACACACACACACACACACACACACACACAATGGAATATTACTGAGCCCTAAAAAATGAAATCTTACCATTTTCAATGACATGCTAAGTGAAATAAATCAAACAGAGAAAGACAAATAACATATGATTTCACTTATATGGAATCTAAGGGACAAAATAAATGAACAAACAAAATAAAAACAGACTCATAGATACAGAAAACAAACTGGTAATTGCCAGATAGGAGGTGGGTTAGGAAGCTGAGTAAAAAAGGTGAAGGGATAAGTACAAATTGCTAGTTATAGAAACAGCCACGGGAATGTAGAGTACAGCATAGGGAATATAGCCAATAATATTGTAATGGCTATGTATAGAGCCAGATGGGTGCTAGAGTAATTAGGGATATCACTTCGTAAATTATATAACTGCCTAACCAATGTGCTCTATACCTGAAACATAATTCTAAAAAACAAACAAAATATATGAAAACAAAGCTTCTCTAGATATTGGAAATCAAGGTGAGCCCTGCAATGCCCCAGCATAATATCTTGATAAAGTTCCCAGACTTTGGAACAGCGAAGTGAGAAACTCAGACAGAATCGAACAGGTTCCCTGAGTTGAGGAAGTTGAGCTGTCAGTCAGGAGAGACCAAGGTGGCTATAGTGTGCAGAGCAGAATATCAGAGATAAAAGAGCCACACACAGAATTCCAGAAATCTGCAGAGAGTCCCGCTCATCTATTTAGTAGAGTACTAATGTGTGTGTGTTGGGGGAATGGGAGAATGTTGATTAATTTGGAAATTAACCAAACCTGGGCTAAGAACTAACTGAAAAGACTAGGGAACAGAATTCAGTGCTCACACAAGGATGGGAATAGAACCTGCTCTAACCAGCCAGACTGAAAACGCTAATCATGATTCATGGGGGATTGGCTGGAGTGCTCAGGAGGCTCTCATCTCAGCACTGAGGAATGAGTACATTTCATGTAAAATTCTTACACAATATTTGGGGTGGTATAATATCACTTAAAGATCTGAGAGGTTGAAGTTGTACACTATAAACCCTAAAGCAATCACTACAATGACAAAAAAAAATACAGCTGTGTGATCATAAAAAGTATTCAGTTGATCCAAAAGAAGAGGAAAAGAGAGGGAAAAGGAAACAAAGAAAACTGGGACAAGTAGAAAACCAATAGCAGATGACAGAGTTAAACCTAACCCTATAAACAATCACGTTAAATGCCAATGATCTAAGCTTGCTGATTCAAAGGCAGAGACGATCAGATTGATCAAAAAGAGTAAGACCCAACTACAAAGACACGCTTTAAGTATGAAGACACAGCATAAAATAAAAGAATAAGCAAAGGTATACATGATAACATCAAAGCTAGAATATCTGTATTAATATCACAGTATATTTCAGAGCAAAGACTATTCCCAGGGATAAAGAAGGGTCATTTCATAATAACAATGGTGTCGATTCATTAAGTGCACATAAATGTTTATGAATCTAATTATAGAGTTTCAAAATCAACGAAGCAAAAAGTGAAACTTCAAAGAGAAATAAATAAAACCACAATTATAGTCAAATGCTTTAACACCTCTTTTCAATAATGGATGGAACAAAGAACAGTAACGGTGTAGAAGACTTGGACAACACTGTCAACCATCTGGGTCAAGTTGAGGTTTATAGAACACATCTTCCAGTGACAGCAGAATGCACGTTCTTTTTAAATGCGCGTGGAACGTTTACCAAGATAGATTGTGCTGTGGACCATGAAATAAGTCTTGATATGTTTAAAAGTATTCAGATCATACAAGGTGTGTTTCCCGACAACAATGGAATTAAATTAGAAACAATAACAAAAGGATATCTGCAATATTACCAAAGTATTAGGAAACTAAATACCACATTTCTAAATAACCTATGAGTCAAAGAAAAAAAATTTGAAACTAATTAGAAGGTGTTTTGAACTGAAAAAAAATGAAAACAGAACATGTTGAAATTGGTGGAATGCTACTAAAGAGGTACTTAGAGGGAAATTTATAGTATTGATCCTCTATATTAGAAAAGAAGAAATGTCTCAAATCAATGATCTATATTAAGATACCAGAAAAAAGAAGAACAAGTTAAACCAAAACAAAGCAGACGAAAGGAATCAATATTAAAGGAATCAATATTGAGATCAATATTTAAAAATCAATTGTATTTCTATATGAAATATATGAATAAACAATCACAAATTAATATTTTTAAAAATACTACTTACAATAGATTCAAAAATATTAAGTATTTAGGGATAAATTTGACAAAAGACGTGCAAGTGTGTATAGCTAAAAACTACTAACATTACTAAGTGAAATGAAAGCCTTAAATGGAGATATATACCATATTAATGGGTGGGAAGACTCAATACTGTTAAGATGTCAATTCTTGAGAAATTTAACACATTAATTAAAATCCCAGGGGGATTTTTATAGAAATTGAGAAGCTGATTCTAAAAGTCATATGGAAATCCAAGATAAAACAAAAAAGTTACATAAGTCTAGAAATGAATGCCACTAAAAATGTACAAGATCAAGATATCAAAAACATTAATGAACATTAAATAGTTATATCATGTTCATGGCTAGGAACACAGACTATTACGAAACTTTTAATTCTTCCCAAATTCATCTACAGATCTGATATAATTCCAATCAAAATCCCGATGTTACTTTGTGGAATTCAATAAACTAATTCTAAAATACATGTGAAAAAATAAAGAGCTGAGGGTTGGGAAGAAATGGGATAGCAAAGTATTTCTTCTGCCATAAATGCAAATGTGTTATAAAGCTGTAATAATTAAGACCTTATAAAATGTTTATAGCAGCTTTTCTCATTTAGTTCCGTATCTCACCAAACTTTAGTGTGTTCAATCTTTTATTATTTAAACTCTTTTTGTGAGTGTGAAGTGATATTTCATGTTTCTTTTATTAATATATAATAATGTAGCTGCATCAGTTTTCTTATGTTATATGTTCACATGACGTATGTTTTTCTATCCTTTTACTATCAATCTGTGACTTTATGTTTCTTTTAAACTGCACATAGGGTCTTGCTTTTTCTCCAGTGTGACAATATCTGCTTTTAACTTGTAGTATTTAGTCCACTTAGATTTAATAGAACTGTTGCTATGATTAGATTTGTTTAACATCTTGGCATTTGTTTTCTATTAATCCAACTTATTATTTTTTGCTTTGTTTCTCTTTTCTTATCTTCTGGATGAATCATGTATTTTTTAGTAATCATATGTTGTCTCGTATTGATTTTTTTATTCAAAACTATTTTTTAGTGGTCGTATTTGACTTTACGATAACTATCTTTAATTTATCAGAGTCTAAATTCAAATAATATATACTTCATAACAGTGTAAAAACCTTACAACTGTACAATTCCATTTATATCCCACCTTTTGTACTCATCTCACATTTGACTTCTAAATAAGCTATAAATCCCAAAATATGTTAATATTTCTGCTTTAAAAGTCAATTGTCATAAAGATATATAGACATAAACTGATAGCAAAATAAGTCTCTTATGTATAACATTCTGGGTTTGCTTTATTTCTGCCCGCACACCCAGAGTTCCTCCCGGTGTCATTCCCCTTCAGCCTGACGAATGTCTAAAATTTTTGTATTGCAAGTTCTCTCAGCATTTGTGTGTAAAAAATGTCTTTATTTTTTGCCTTCATTTCCGAAGGACATTTGCTGAATACAGAACTATAGGATGGCAGGAGGGTTCATTGTTTTTTGTTTTTAAAGCAATTTATAAAGACATCATTCCATTATTTTATGGCTTCCATCATTGTTGGCAAGAAGTCAGCCATTATTTGTGTCATTGTTCTCGTGTATATACAGTATCTTTTTACCTGTGGCTGCTTCTAGAATTTGCTCTCAATCGTTGGTCTTTGGCAATTTTATTATGTGCCTAGGTATGATGTCCTTTAATTTTATCCTGTTCGAGGTTCAGCTGAGCTTCTTGGATTTCTGGGATCACGTCTTTTGTTAAGCTGGCAGTGTTCTTAGACGTTAGCTCTTCAACTTTCTTCTGCACAATTCTCTTTTTCCTCTAGGATACATGAGACCATTTAATGTTGTTCCATAGATCTCAGACCACCAATTAATTTTTTTCACTGTGCTTTTTTCTTCATATTTTAGTTTGTATACCTGCTGTTAACTATCTTCAAGTTCACTGTTCTTTTTCTCTCCTTTTCCTGGCTTACTCTTAAATATATCTAATAATGTCTTTAGTCCTAATATTATATTCCTTATTTCTAGTATTTCCATTTTGCTCTCTTTTTTTATCATTTACGTGTCTCGGCTGAAATGCCCATCTCTGCACTCACACTGCCTATCTTTCCCACTCAATCCTTCAGCATTTTTATTGTAGTTATTTCCTCTCTAGCCATGCTTGGGATCTTAAGCACTAATGAGATTCCAGAGATCTCGTCATACTTTACAACTGAGCCACCAGCTTTCCAAACCCCGAGAGAACTATCTGCTTTCCAGCCTAGCTGCCAGCTTTTTTTTTCTTTTTTCTTTTTTTCTTTCTTTCTTTCTTTCTTTCTTTCTTTTTTTTTTTTAATCACTGAAGAATTCTCTTCCCTCTCTCACCTGCCCCTGGACTTTGTGCTTTGGGGGACCTCTCTCTCTCTCTCTCTCTCTCTCTCTCTCTCTCTCCCTCCTGCTTCCTTGTCCTAAATCTTGGCCGGGAGACTGCTTTACACTTTCGAGCATGTCTCAGAAGGAAAGTTTCTCTCAGCTCTCTCATCCCACCCCCAGCCTGTGGTACCTGAGAATCCACAATACTTTGCTGCCTTGCTGTCTGCCCCCTCCCTGTCTTCAGGAGGTTACTGCTTTATATTTGTGAGAGACCCTGACCGCCTCAGGGAGCTCTCCCAGTTCCCCTCCCTTGCCCCAAGATCTTTGGTTTACATCCGCAAGCTCTAGGTGAAGATCTCTAGAAAAGAGTTTGTGGATGAGTGAAAACTCATTCTATTGCTGGGACTCCGCGGAATTCCCATCTACCACGTCATGGTGAATCCCTCTTCCCATCCCAAGAATGAGAATATCTGCGGGTCATTTTGTGTGTAACCCGTTTACCCTGTGAGGATTCTTTCACACTAATTTAAGCAACATAAGCTCTAAATTTTAAATTGAATCTTCACTTGGTAAAAATA
This sequence comes from Pteropus alecto, assembly GCF_000325575.1. Taxonomy (NCBI): domain Eukaryota; kingdom Metazoa; phylum Chordata; class Mammalia; order Chiroptera; family Pteropodidae; genus Pteropus; species Pteropus alecto. The sequence goes on from NW_006436814.1 coordinate 1,635,660, forward strand.
CTTTTTAACACAAATAGTCTCTTTCTTCTCTTAACAGTTTGGTATCCACCTACATCCTATTTGGGTATAGACTAAATATTTTTAAATTAAGTAAAATTAGAGAGACAAGATGTGCCCAAAAGACTTCTTTTAATGGTCATGGATACAGAAGTTACATTTTAAATAAAAATCTCTAAGAATTAGAACCAGCTGTGGAAGGGAGATGGGGAGAAGGGGAGCCTTGGCTCTCTAAATGAAATTAAGCCAACTGAATTTCAGACATAGCGGTTTTTGAATAGCCTTTTTCTCTAATAGATGGTGTTCATAGAGGGGTAATATTGATTGGTTTGAGATTTTAAGTTCTCTCTTCTCTTTATCTGATGTTCAAAGAAGCTAGAATTCTCAAAATGACAACTCGTGAGGTGTTCTTATATCGTGACTTTAGTAAACGTTAAGGTTAAAGGGTCACTCTTAGACAGAGTGAACGAATGCATAAGAAAAGAGAAGGCTGATGCTCTTTGGGGAATAAATTATTTCTACTGATAGAAATAATATATAAAAGAATAAAATTACTGAAATAATTTACTCATATGGTTATACATAACACGACACATTTCTATCTCATATATTTCTATGCCTGAAACATTATTCAGAAACATACTAGAAATTAAACCTTAGTAGTTACTATGTTTTATTTTTAAATGTTAGAAGTCGAGAACTGTTAGGACTGTCCCTAAAATCGAAGATTTTCTAATTATTTTCAATTTTGTCACAGGCCAATATTAAGAGCACCATGGCGATCTGGACAAGTGATGAAATTTATCTCAGATATGCTTCTCCTAAATTTGTCAAATTAATAACTACTAAAAAACTGAAAAAAATTCTGAATATGTCAGCAGCTGCTGTTGTGACTATTCACAAAGTTGAGTATACAGGACACCCTTTGGAACTTGCCGTACTATTAAATTACTGTATTACATGTACCGCCTTTAAAAAAATGTACATAGTGATATATAGCGAAGTTACAGAACAGTGGATGCTCCAAGACTTTGTGTTAAATGTCACGATCGACAGTGTTATAACTTCACGTTTTCTATATACAGCAATGTCAGAATTAATACTATGGGACAAACATAGGGTCTACTATTGTTATCACAATTTCACTGTTACTGGAGTTTTACAAACACCTACAGAATTTGGAAATCTATCGAGATTATCACATGACAGCGTTATCAATACCGTTTTTACAGGTGAGATAGTCTCCCCCCAACATCCCTCCCATGCCCGAACCACCAGTTTGTTCTCTGTATCTATGAGTTTATTGCTGTTTGGTTTGCTCTTTTATGTTGTTTTTTTAGATTCCACGTGTAAGTAAAATTATACGGTATTTGTCTTTCTCTGTCTGACCTATTTCACTGAGCATAATATCTTCTAGGTCCATCCATGTTGGCGCAAATGGCAAGATTTCATTCCGTTTTATGGCTGAGTCATATTCCATTGTATACACGTACCACGACTTCTTTATCTTTTCATCTATTGAGGTACACCAGGATGCCTCCATATCTTGGCTATTGTAAATAATGCTACAATGAACAAAAGGGTGCATATATCTTTTCAAATTAGTGTTTTTGATTTATTTGAAAAAATATCCAGAAGTGAAATTGCTGGGTCAGAAGATAACTCTACTTTTAACTTTTCAAGGAACCTCCACACCGTTTTCTATACTGGCTATACCAGTTTACCATCCTGCTAACAGTATACAAGGCTTTCCCTTTTTCCACCTTCTTGCCAACACTTGATAGCCAGTCTGACAGGTGTGAGGTGATATCTCACCATGGTTTTGATTTGCATTTCCCTCATGATTTGTGATGTTGAGCATCTTTTCATGTGTCCGTTGGCCATCTGTATGCCCTCTTTGGAGAAATTTCTATTCATGGCCTTTGACCATTTTTTTTTTTTTTTATATTGAGCTATATGAGTTCTTTATATTTTTTAGATATTAATTCCTTATCAGAGATATCATTTGACTTTCATCTTAACTTCCTATTTGATCCAAAGTTCATTTAATAACGTTTTTAATGAATAGTTTGAGTGGTGAAAGAGAGAGTGACAGAAAGCATACGAAAGGGTCATGTACTCCAGATTTATGAGATTTGAAAAATCAGCGTGAATTAAATGACTTCTAAACTGAAACCAGGGGGAGAGAATATATTAGAAGAAAAGAAGATTACTAGTTGGGATCGCGGGATGAGGTAGCAAAGACTCGGAAGTGGGAGAGAACGTGGCCAGTTTGCGAAACGGAAGTTAGTTCAGTGCGACTAGCCAGCAGAGCGTGCAACAAAAACTAGTAAGAGATACGGCTGGCTAACGAAATGGGGACCATCTCACGAAAGGACTTAGACATTATATAAAATCCAACAACGATATATTTTTGGTGAGGTTTTATGTTTTATATATCATCATACTATGTATCCTACACTTTTTTATTTGACGAAGACGTATTTTATCAGGTCATCCATCCATGTTTTTCTCTCCTTACACCTTGTGAGATTTCTAAAAACACACATGGCACAACAGGCTAAGAATTGGGTAAGCTTGGATGAATTTATCGCCAAAAGCAAACAAAACAAAATTAAACATATAAAGAAATTTAAGTTATGAAAAAATTACCCAGTCACTGAAAAATCATATCCATAAAGATATTTGCACACCAATGTTCATAGCAGCATTATTCACAGTGGCCAGGACATGGAAGCAACCGAAGTGTCCTACGATAGATGATTGGCTAAAGAAGCTGTGGTACATATATACAATGGAATATTACTCAGCCATAAGAAGAGATGAAATACTGCCATTTGCAACAACATGGATGGAC
>NW_006436814.1:1638594-1657860 GCF_000325575.1 Pteropus alecto
AGGGGGCTAGGGGGAGGCCGAAGTGGGTAAAGGGAATCAAATATATGGCAGCTGAAGGAAAGTGGACTTTGGGTGGTAAATACACAATAGGATATACAGATGTTAAATTATAATGTATACCTGAAAATTATATAATTATATTAACCAACGTTACCCCAATAAACTTAATTTAAAAACTTTTTAAAAAAATTACCTAGTCCCTCTATCGCCCAAATCACGTCAGCAGCACCGCTCTGTCCCTCACACAGTGGCAGAACTTGAAGGGTTTTAAAAAATTACCTAGTCCCTCTATTGCCCAAATCACGTCAGCAGCACGCTCTGTCCCTCACACAGTGGCAGAACTTGAAGGGTCACTGACATGAAAACGCTGGTGTTTGATTTCCAGTGTGTGTCTCCTCAGCATTAGGGACACTTTACCCTTGTGGTTTTACTAAAACACGCCAAAAAAAATACTCCAAGCTTGAATTAGTGTATTAAATAATAATAAGCATGACGGGAATGGCATTATTAGGAAGCACTGTGTTATGGACTAAATTATATGCCCCCAAAATGCATGTTCAAGACCTAACTCCTATTGTGACTATATTTGGAGATAGTCTTTAAAGAGGTAATTAAGCGATATAGTGAATGCGAGGAAAAAAACTGCTCTGCTGTGAAGAGAAGTTATCCAGCGTTGTGTAAAGTTGCAGATTTGTGCCCACTCACTCTAATTTTCGCCAAGTACATAAATACTGTTATTACAAAAGAAGTTATTTTGATTAAAAGCACACTCAAAATGGCATGGATTTATAGTTAGAGTAACACAAATTTTTCTCTTTTTTTCCAGATTATTATGGAAATATCATAGTAAAAATGGAAAATAATATAATGTTTTTTTTCAAGACGTATACTACGGATGCAATAAAGCTACATTTATGGATAAATAGTCAAACAAAATCATTCTTCTTCTTGAATGCATCTGGTAAAATATATCTCATATATGTTTTTGATAATGGCACAATATATCCACAGGACTATCCCTTAAGACTGGAAATACAAAGTATAGGTTCCAGATCAAAAAGTACCGAATGCCCCTTTATTGTATTTTATCATAATATTTTGTATATTTCTTACGTTTTGGACAAGGGACATCACCTGTCATTCTGGGCTCAAATAGTCTATCCAGAAAATGCTGGTCTATATATTACTATGGAATCATATGGCCCAAATATATTAGAAGAGAAGTCTCAGGTTCTATATGAAATTGCCTCAGGATACTGCACTAAAACCATGGTAAGTTAATATTTTTAAATTTTTTCATTTTAATAAATGTAAAAGTATAATATTAACATTTTTAAAAAACGATTTTCCTTTTAGATTTAGCTTGGAAAATGTTGAGAAATATACATGTTTTTAATAAACAATAATACGATAAGCCACAATTTTCACTTTCAATATCCAAGGCCTCTTTGCCACCTAAAATACATTCCTGCAAAACTATTTGACTGTCAATGATATTGTTTGCTTCCTTTTATTTTTATTTTTTTAATGCCTGTCTTTTCTGTAGAGTTCTACCTACTATGTAGGGTAGTATAAAATCACCACAAAACCTAATGATTTCAAACAACAGCCAATTCTGTGTCAACAATTTGGGCTGTGAGTATCTGGGCTTTTCAGCTTGTTTAATCTGGGTTTATTCATGGATTGTGGTCATCCGGTGGCTTGTCCAGGACAGGATGATCTAAGATGGCCTCATTTACATGTCAAGTGGTTAGTGCTAGCACTGGCTCGTTAGCACAAAGGGCCTCACCTGGAGCTATTGTCGCTGCTCTGTGTGGCTTCTATCCTCCAAACTACACCTGGTTTCTCTGCCTGACAATCTCGGGCTGTGTTCCCACACCTCGAAAGCAGAAGCAGTCACAAGGCCTCTTGAGACCTGGGTTTGACCTCATTCTATTCATCAACAAGGCCAGCCCAGATGAACAGGATGGGGAATTAGACTCCGTTTCTTAATGGAAAAACAGCAAATGTATACTATAAACAAGCAGTCCCCGACCTTTTTGGCACCAGGGACCAGTGCTCCCATGAAAATCTAATGCCTGATAATCTGAGGTGGAGCTGAGGCGGTGATGCTAGCGCTGGGGAGCGGCTGCAAGTACAGATGAAGCTTCGCTCGCTGGCCCGCTGCTCACCTCCTGCTGTGTGGCCCGATTCCTAACAGGCCACTGACAGGTACCAGTATCAGTCCACAGCCCAGGGGTTGGGGAACCTCTGCTGTAAAGGGACATGCATATAGGAGTGGGAGGAATTATTGCAGCTGTCTTTGCAAACATTCTACCACAATAAGTGTAAGTGCACAGGGTATATATATTGTTTTATATACTACTTTTCCAATTAATATTATAGCATAAACATTTTACATGTTACTACAATGTCTTCCCAAATAGTCTCCACTTCTGTTACCAAACTCAAGGGGTTCTCCACTTGGGGTGTTCTATTCAGGAGCAAGATGTGGTTGTCATTAGGTAGTTTTCTTTACTTGAAGCAAGACATCCAAAGCTCTGTCTCACTGAAGAGAGGCTTAGCCATTGCTTTATATGCATTATTTCATTAGCTAATTATACATCAATTTCTTCTTTGCAATTGGCTACACTTTTCTGGTTGGGTTCCTGTCAACCTCACCCTGCTTACAGCTGCATCTGCCAAATACTGTGCTACATTTTAACATTTAACAAGAATAGCATTTAGGAAGAACCACCCAGCCCTTGGACCCTTGCGCTATCTAACACTTCCTCTTCTAGACCAAGCTCCCTTAACTGATACAGTGTAACGGAAGTGTTCAGTTAATTCCAAAGTCAGTTAAAGCAGAGAATCATAATAAAATGAAACTGACAGGTATGGAACATTTTATTTAAGTAAATGAACTTACATTTATTACTCAATCTTTTACTATAGGATCACAGATTTTCCTTTGAAATAAGTCCGTTTATTGGAGTTCCTCATCTATTTCTGGCATAACCTTATTCATAAGGCCTCATCTCTGAGTTCCCAGTTCAGTGTCCTTAAAGTAGAGTGAAAAAAACATAAAGACATTTAAAACAACCAGCATTCTAGACTTTTATAATTTTTTTCAGTCTTTGATTGTTATCTTTCTCATGTCTAATTCAGCAATTTCTTCAGCGACTTGCTTATCAAAACTTTCCAAAGCAATCAACTTAGTTCTCAGGGGAAGAGTAACCCTACTTTCTTTTTACACTCATACTTCATCAGTATTTAATTTAATCCCACAATTACAGTAATAATGTAATCTGATATAAACAGGCTTGGAAACAAATAAAGCTGATTTAGATTTGCAAATAGTAACACAGATAGATCTTAAAACATAATGTTGAATGAAAAATAGTGTTGAGTGAGTAAGAAGCTGAAATATACTATACTTGTTTGATATATGATCTTAGGTATCTTTGTATCCTTGTAAAATGAATAATACTTGTTTGATATATATCGTGGGTGCATATTATGGGGGAAGGTGTTGGGAGAAGAAGATGTGGGGGAAATCAAAATACGATGAATAAAATGAGATGAGATTGATTGTGTTTCAAGAAACAAGGAGTATATTGAATTCGCTTTTCTGAAGCGGAGGGATCCCCTCTTTTCAGAACAAAAATAGAGAAGATTTACACATTTCTTCAGCCCAGAGGAATTTTCTTTGATGTCCCCAATATCTACATATACTCTAAGAGGTTTTCTTTCCAAGAATTGGATATATAATGTATGTTTGCCCATTTGAAATTCAGCCCTTCAAAATATTGGTTACCAACAAAAATATACAAATGACCAAGGACGATGGAACATCAAAATTGGTGTTTTAACAAAAATCTGGCTCCATGAGTTACTAGCCGATGACATTGAGCAAGTTTTTAAATCTTTCTGTATCTTAGTTCTCTCATCTAAGTAATGTGAATAATTATTATCGCTATATTTACTTCATAAGATTATTATGAGGATTAAATGAATTAATATGTATACAGGATTTAGAAGAGCACCTGGCACATAGTAGGCACTATATGTATGTGTTACTACCACAACTAATACGTGTGTGTGTGTGTGTGTGTGTGTGTGTGTATGATATATATATGACAAAGAACTACCATAAAATAATTCAGGAACATGGAGATTACAATGATCATACTTTAAAAATGTGGGGCTTATAATTTTCTGCTTCTACTATCACATATGTTTTTTAAATGGCTTTATCCTGAAAAGATAGCAACCTTGTGAAATGCTGAAAATTGAAATGAAACATGCCCCAGATAGAATAAAATAGCAAGAACATATGCAAAAGGCAAGTGGAGATTTTTAAAAATTACTCGAAAACAACAGAGGAAAGTTTCAGGCAAATAATTCCTCAGAGTCTTAACAATTACAAACAGGATGATATCTCTAATCATTTAAAACCCTCAAAGAAGAAATAAAAAGGTCCAGAGACAAGGTTATTAGAAAACAGAAGAAAGTGAAAGATTTGCTATGCTCGGGATATAAATGAAAAATTAAAATAAGAACATCGCAATGACAAAAGTCAAATGAGGAGGAAGAGAAAGGCAATAAAAATAAAGGACTAAAATAACATAAAATTAAAAGGAAAATGTAACAAAGTAAACATAATATGTACTAATTGGAGTTTCTGAGATAGAGAAGAAAATTGAAAAAGATGCTAAATATATTATTTTTCTTATATAAAGAGATAAATCTGTCTTGAAAGATTTAAACCTGTCTTGAAAGTATTCCCATTCCCAGCTTTTCTGCTTTACATGAACTTTTTTATCTCTTTTTCAGACAGTAACATTTTTTCAGACAGTAAATTATGAGGCAGTAAATGATTACTTCGAGTTGCAGTAAGTATGACTTTTTCTTTTTTAAATGCCTACAGCACCTTGTCTTCCAAGGTGGTCTCCCATCCAAGTACTAACCAGTTCTGACCCTGCTTAGCTTCCGAGATCAGACAAGATCGGACGCGTTCAGGGTGGCATGGCTATAGACAAGTATGGCTTTTAAAAGAACCTCTTCATGTTAAATATGCTATTCAAGTTATTACTTTGCAGGTATTCTATTATTTAAATATATTTTTAAATATCCAGATTTCAAATTCCTTGAAATGTCTGGATAGATGTGAAATTAGAATTCTGTATAAAAATGTAGAATACTCCTTGTAATTAAATGGAAACATGATCTATCTGAAGGTTCTCGCTCATCCAATTGCAAAAAAAAAGGCTCAGATGACATGATACTATATCTAGAGAACTCGAAGTTTCCATGAAAAAGCTAGAACCAATAAATGGATTCAGTAAAGTAGCAGGATACAAAATTAATATTCAAAAATTAGTTGCATTTTTATGCACCAATAATGAACTGTCATACAAAGAACTCATACAACTCGACAATAAAAAAAAAAAATTCCAACCAAAAAATGGGCAGAAGACATGAACAGACACTTCTGCCAAGAAGACATACAAATGGCCAACAAACATATGAAAAGGTGCTCAATTTCACTAGCTATTGGAGAAATGCAAATTAGAAATGCAAAATGAGATACCAACCTACACCTGTTAGAATGGCTATCATCAACAGGACAAGAATAACAAGTATTGGAGAGGTTGTAGGGGAAAAAGAGCTCTCATACACTACTGGTGGGAATGTACACTGGTACAGCCACTAGGGAAAATAGTATGGAGGTTCCTTAAAAACCAGGAATTGAATTATTATATGATCCAGCAATCCCTTTTCTGAATACCCAAAAAAACCTGAAAACATTTATCCACGAAGATATATGCACCCCTATGTTCATAGCAGCATTATTCACAGTGGCCAGGACATAGAAGCAACCAAAGTGTCCTACGATAATGATTGGATAAAGAAGAGGTGGTACATATATACGATGGAGTATTATTCAGCCGTAAGAAAAGATGAAATACCATCATTTGTGACAGCATGGATGGATCTTGAGATAATCATGCTAAGCGAAATAAGTCAGACAGAAAAAGTTTAAAACTTTTGATTTCACTCATATGTGGAATATAAAACTGAAAGTAACAAACAAACATGACAAACAGACGCATGGACACGGACAGTGGATTAGTGGTTACCAGAGGGAAGGTGGGAGGGGGACGTAGCGGGGATAAAGGGGTCAAATATTTGATAATGAAAGGAAATCTAACTCTGGGTAGTGAACACACAATGTAATATATATCCAACTTACTGTTGAATGGTACACTTGAAACTTATTTGATTTTGTTAAGCAATGTCACCCCAATAATTTTTAAGAAAGAAAGAAAGGAAGAAAGAAAGACAGAAAGAATAAGTAATGGTAAAAAAAGAAAAAAAAAACATAATGAACTCTCAAAAAGAGAAATTAAGAAAACAATCTTGCATCAAAAAGAATACCTAGGAATAAATTAACCAAAGAGGTAGACCTGCACTTGGAAAATTATAAGTCACTGAAGAAAGAAATTGAATAAGATACAAATAAATGGAAGCATATACCATGCTCATGGATAGGAAGAATTAATATCATTAAAATGTCCATACTACCTAAAGCAATCTATAGGTTCAATGCAATCCCTATCAAATATCGATGACATTTTTCACAGAACTAAAATAAATAATCCTAAAATTTATATGGAACCACAAAATGCCAGGCACGGCAATCTCGAGAAAGAACAATGTTGGAGATGTATCACAAAACCTGATATCAAACCATACTACAACCCTATAGTAATCAAAACAGCATGGGACTGGTATTAAAACAGATACATAGATCAATGGAACAGAATAGACAGCCCAGAAATAAACCCATGCCTATATAGTCAATTAATCCATGAGAAAGGAGGCAAGGATATACAATGGGGTAAAGACAGTCTCTTTAATAAATGGAGTTGAGAAAACTGGACAGATACACATAAAATAATGAAACTGGACCATCTTCTTACACCTTATACAAGAATAAACTCAAAATGGATTAAACACTTAAATATAAGTCTCAAAACCATAAAACTCCTAGAAGAAAACATAGGCAATAAATTCTCCGACATTGCTCTTCATAATATTTTTCTGCTATATCTCCTCAGGCAAGGTAAACAAAAGAAAAACTAAACAACTGGGACTGCATCAAACTAAAAAGTTTTTGCACAGCAAAGGAAACCATCGACAAAACGAAAAGACAACCTATTGAATGGGAGAAGATATTCACCAATGATACATCGATAAAGGGTTAATATCCAAAATTTATATAGAATTCACACGACTCAACACCAAAATATCAAACAGTCCAATTAAAAAATGGGCAGAGGATCTGAACAGACATTTCTCCAAAGAGGAAATACAGATGGCCAATAGACATATAAAGCTGCCAAAGTCGCTAATCATCAGAGAAATGCAAATTAAAACCACAATGTGATATCACCTCACACCTGTCAGAATGGCCACCATCAATAAATCAACAAGTGTTGGTGAGGATGTGGAGAAAAGGGAACCCTTGTGCACTGTTGCTGGGATTTTAAATTAGTGCAGCCACTATGGAAAACAGTATGGAGATTCCTTAAAAAATGAAAAATAACTATCTTATAACCCAAAATGAAAAATAACTATCTTATAATTCCACTTCTAGGTATTTTTCCAAAGAAATCAAAAACATTAATTGAAAAAGATCTATCCACCGCTATGTTCACTGCAGCATTATTTACAATAGCCAAGATATAGAAGCACCTTGAGTGCCCATCAACTGACAATTGGGTAAAAAGGAAGTGGTACATATATACAATGTAATATTAATCAGCCATAAAATAAAACGAAATCTTAATCATTTACAACAACATGGATAGACCTGGAAGGTATTAGGCTAAATTAAATAAGTCAACCAGAGTAAGACAAATGCCATATGATCTCACTTACATGTGGAATCTAAAGAACAAAATAAACGAACAACAGAAACAGACTCATAGATACAGAGAACCAACTGATGGCTGCCAAATGGGAGCGGGGTTAGAGGGATAGGTGAAAAAGGTGAAGGGATTAAGAAGTGATTGGTAATTACTAAATAGTCCAAGGGATGTAAAGTACAGCATAGAGAATATAGTCAATAATACCGTAGTAAATAGGTATGGTGCCAGGTGGGTACTAGAGTAATCGGGGAGGATCACTTTATAAATTATGTAAATGTCTAGCCACTATGCTGTACACCTGAAACTAATAAAAAATAATATTGAATGTCAATTGTCATTGAAAATGAAAAAAAAAGAAATGATACAGAAAAAACACGAGGGAATTAATCTGACCTTTTTGGAAAATTTTCTCAGAGTTAGGACTCCATTAAACTTGTCGAGAAAAATCAAGACTAGTTTCAGAACTCGTGTGTTATCTGACAAAGGATAGAATTGGGAAAAGTACATTTGAACTTAATGTTTATATTCGAAGACTTCTATGATGTTAAAGAAGTCTCGAAAGATCATAGTCTGAGATCATCTGACACAGGAGGGGACTGAACCCACAGAAATTAAACATCTTCTCCAAGCTCATGGGGCTGGTTAGTGGCAGATTGATGAGAAGGACCTTGGACCCTGGTCCTAGACCAGTACACCAGGTGTATGTCACTCAGTATGATGCTTTACTCAAAGAGATCCCTTTAAAAAGATTTTACCACAATATTAGAAAATCTTAATACATCGATTATCCTAATAATAAATTTGAAAGGCATAAGAACTTGGTGTTTATTCTAAAAGAATGTTTCCAAAACAAAACGATTCCAATGTAAGAAAAATATTACCCCAACAGTGTCTGAATAAAGTTAATCATGGACCTCCTCAAAAAAGAAAAAAAAAATGGGCTATTTCTTAATTCAACAATTTTCAAGCATGTTTTATAATTTATTCCCATCCCAAAGTCTTTAGATACTTTCCTTAAGCAAAAACTAGAACGCTAACATCCCAGAAAGTGCTTAACTTATGAGTAGAATCAGAAAAAAAACACAATATTTGACTCTTGGAATAAGGTAGCAATTACACACTTAATGTCTGGAGGAAGACAACCAACCTGGAATTGTGTCCTAAGGCATTTACGTGGTTTATCACTATGTCCTGACTCAATATATGTTTTGGAAAAAGAGCATTGTTTTCTAGGAAAAAGTCCATTGCTACTCCAAGGGAATTGAGTACCCCACTCTACGCCAAGAACTTTCTGGTTTTCGAAATGTGTAGTGAACAAGAAGGATAAAGTAATACTGTCATGAAATATCTCTAGTGAAAACCAGCAAGTACTCAAATGAATAAACAATATAATGCCAAATAGTTATAAACGCTATTAAGAAAATAAGATAGAATGACGTGGTAGAGAGTGACCAGGAAGGGTGAGGAATAAAGACTACGTTCGACACAAAGTCAAGAGAGGCTCGATTCGCCTCTTCTCCACTCACAAACTTTTCTCTTGATTCTTCTCATGGTGTAGATTCCTTTGGGTATTTTGGTTTTGTGGCTATTTACTCAGAATTCTATTGCTTTAGAATACACATCAAATTGTCCAGAATAATTTATGTCAGTCTGAGACTTGAGAAAAAAATACCAAAAGGTTTGAAATTAGTGATGGCGGTGGCGGCAGGGGGGCGGGGGGGCGGGATCTGTAAGAAAAATTGTATAGAAAATTGAAGATGCACTATTTACTTTAGTGTCCTTTATAAATCTATAGTGTATTACTGAATTTATCAAATCGAAGCCGTAATTGGCATAGCTATAAGATGCTTTCTGATTTCGAAGTTGTTAAATGAGAAAAAATGTATCTTGGAATGATGATTTAAAAATATGAAAATATGCTATTTGTATCCTCACTTACCTGTTACATTTTATATTTAATATATGTTTACTAAATATAAATATGAATATATAACGAACATTGGAAGAAAAAAGATGTTCATTTGCGGTTAGTTTGTGTTTGTTTTTCCCCAGTTTTTTCCAAAAGTAAAAACCTTAGCAGGGGAGCGGTGTGGATAAAACCGTCAGAATTCCTTCTCCTGTGATTTTTGAGTTCTCCCATTTTCCATGAGCACAAAATGATTTACGTGCACTTCATAAGCTAAAAGGGCATTGTGTCTGAACTGCCTTTTAATTCCAGTCAGATCGTATTATCCAGCATAATATGGTTCAGAAAACTAATTTCATAACTTAATCTTTATTGTTCCAAAGGCATTATCAATAAGAAGGAGCGATCTGTAGGAGCTAGACAAAGAACTGCTGGACAAGACGTCAGCAGCAGAGTTCCGCCTTCCAGGGACTGGGGGTCTGATGAAACAGCGGTGTGGGGCGTGGGGCGGGGAGGTTGAAATGCTGACAGATGCTCATTTCTATCTCCCATTGTGTTGACCCTATGCTGGCCCAAATCTGGAACGCAATGGGGTGGGAATGGTCACAACACACAGCTGCCTTAGCAGAAGCAGCAAGCGGTCATCACCGCCCTTCTCCAGGCCTCCAGAATTCCCCGTGGTGGTGGTGGCAATCCCGTCAGGGACATAGGACTTTTCATCTGCTCTACAGAAAGGCAGAGTCATGCCTACATCCCTTTTGAGTCTGTGATCGCTTGTCTGTGTTTTATTTTTCTCCTAGACAGCAGAACACAGGTCTTCTGATTGTTCGGGTTAGGCCTAGTGAATATACAAAAATGTGTCCAGCAGCCCAAAAGGTAAGTGACATGAGTAGATTAAAAACCACTTATTTCGATAATGAATACGTACAAATTTCCAGTTATAAAAACAGTCACGGGGATGTAAAGTATAGCATAGGGAATATAGTCAATAATATTGTAATAACCATGTATGGTGCCAGGTGGGTACTAGACTTATTGGAGGGCTCGCTTTGTAAGTTATATAAATGTCTAATCACTATGTTGTACACCTGAAACTAATCTCATATTGTATATCAACTGTAGTTGAAAAATAAATTTAAAAAATAATAGGTATTAAACTAAGTAATACATACTACCTACATATAATACTACTCACCTAATTCTTAGGAATGTTTTGTAATGTTTCACTGTTGAGATAGCATATTTTACTTCGGAAACAGATTTCTGCCCTCCACAATTACCATCTAAAGTGAGATATATAAACATATACCAAAAAAATATAAAATTATTTGGTTTTATAGGTAAATAAAGCTGTCTAAAGGAAAACTAAAATTAATGAAAACAACTAAAATTGGATATAATTGGTCAAAGAAGACTGCCATAATGTCCACATTTATCTTGTATTTATTTATTCAAAAATTTAACCATTTCTTCATTCAAAAAAGTTAATTGCCTGCCTACTGTGTTTCTAAGTTTCAGTCTGTGTGCCAAGTAATGGGAGTTAGAAAGATGAAAAGACAGTATGTTCCCTAGGAATCAACATCAGCTAGCGTAAGAGAATGTGGGACACAGTTGTCAGGTAGCCCAGATGAATGAGTGAGTGATTTCGATGGGAACGGGAAAGATAGAAAGGAAGAGATACACAAAATGACTGTTGAAGATCAGGGAGAAGTCGAGCAGGCGGCCGTCAGTGGAATTCCAGAGAGAGGTGAGTACAACAGCACAGTAGCGTGAAATAGCTGTAAGGTGCTCACGTCATGAAATTAAACACCACCACCTCCTCTGAGTGTTTGTTCCACTGAGGAACACCTCCTCTCTTTATTCTTTCTCAGCCTAACAATCAATAAACATATATTGAGCACCTCCTGTGCCAGGAATAACACAAGAAGGGATACCTACGTGAACAATTCAAAGTTGAATGAGACTCAGTTCCTGCCCTTTAGGACCCCAGCACAAGGAACAGGTTATACCAGGGCTTGGAGCCATGAATTTAGAGGGAGCCCTGAGCAGAGGCAGACGGGATCCATCCTTGAACGCTGCTGACACACACTGCTTCCCCAGGAAACTTCCTGCGGGCGCATACCAACCACTCCCGTCTGCCTACCTCGCCACCTGCCCAGCTAAATCTGCAGAAGTGAGAAATAGCCACCTCGGAGTTCCTGCCCCAGCCTACGTCTGTGTTTTCTACCTGATGGCTCCACCTTCTCCCATACAAGACACCTTCCCGAAGCACCTTGGTTCCCTCCATCCCTCTCCTTGTCTAATCGATAGATTTCTTGGGGATCCATATTCACCGCATCCTGCTCAGCCCAGGCATTACAAAAGCAGGTTAATCTAATCTGAGTTCAGATCCAGGCTCTACCACCTACCGGCTTGGACAAGCTACTCAACGCTGGGTCTCAGCTGCCGCATCTAACATCTGTCTCATAGTATTTATCTACTGCGTTGAGAGTATTAAATGAGATAATTTATGTCAAGTGCCCAGAAAAGTGCCTGTCACAGAGTAATTATCCAATATTACTGGTTTCCTCCTTTTCTTTCCTCCTTGGTACACCCAGAGACATGGACAGTTCAAATCTAGCCACCCTCTGTGTCCCAAATAATTGGTATTGATCTGCCCACTGAAGTAGAATGGAGGGATATGCAATAGTCCTTTGAGCAACAGGCAGGAAAATGCAGCCTTACAGAGGGAGATCTTCTTGCTGGTAAAGAAAATCATGACCTGGACACCACCACAAGGACCTTTCTTTGTGCTCTTAGACCTACCAGCAAGGAAGTCGCCAGCCCCCCAGATAAATACTACAGAGACACAGGGTGCAGCCCTGCATTTACATGAAACCATGGCCCACAGAAATCTCTTCTAGTTGCATAAAGTTAGGCCCTTACAAACCTTCTGGACCAAACGGACCGTGGACTGAGCCATTTGAACAGGAGCCTGATGTCGCCATTACGTCGTCTTCATAGCCTGCAGCAGAGCTGCAAATAGAACTGGTAGCAGCCACAGGGCTGCATCTCAGTTTTTAACCAAGATCCAGAATGCAGTGAGGCCACCCAAGTAAGCCAGTCCCCAGAGGACCTTCGTAATTCTATCCAAGATTGATTTCCCCAAGAAGAGATGATTATGCTCCATCTAATACATCATCTACCAACATTTCTGTGTTGAGGGCCTTTAGAATTTCTGTCTCAGTCCAGTTGTTCTGTCCAGTTAGAGGGAATATGTTGTGTCTAATTCTGAGCTAAGGCAAGAGCCATCCTATTCTGTCTGTGCACTTAAGAGAATAATATTAAGTAAAGAAAACCAGAGCACTCACTGTTTTCACTCGGGCTGTCAGAATTTCTCTAATTAGGTATCCAGTCCAGAGGAAAATGTGTCAGCCCTACAGCAGTGGGTACCCAAGCCAGGCTGAGTCATGCTTCCCACGCTCTGCACCTACATTCCTGTTCAAGATTCACCTGCAGGTCAACTCATATTATTAATTCTAGTCATGGTTGTTGATTCCGAGGCTAGGGGTGATTTTTGTCAACTAGGCCCTGAAGAAGAGGGATGTGACAAATAAGACAAGCTGATGATGGATCTTGACCACAAAAGATTTCAGGACCTCAGTCATCCATGTATGTCATGTGGATAACTTAGTCGTGAGGAAGGGGAGGCCCATGTTTCTGAATGCATGTTATGGGAACACAAAACTTTAATGCTGATGAACAACAAGGATGTGGGTAGAACTGATGAAAGAGCAAATCAGGTGAGATCGGATGACTCAGCAGATAAAATCTATGTGGAGCATGCCTTTCAAATGAAGCCTGAAAGGTCTTAGTTCAGAAGGATAGGTCTTCTAACTCATCAACGTTGAGTGGACATCATTCTCTATCCCCACCCACCTAATTCCCAAGCCCTTCTTTAGGGTAGGGAGTATTAGGGGTTTTCAGATTTGCCTAGTGGAAATATGCAACAAACAAGATACATTTAAGACAGAATGCAAGGGTCTAGATTCCACTTACAAAGCCTGGGGTGGGCGTGGTGGGGTGCAGGCAGGGTAGACAGCAGTGAGTAAAGTGTCCTGGAGCCAGGTAGAAATAGAAGTAGTCATCCCAACCAAGGGAGAATCTGGACTCTGGTTAAAAAGAAATCAAACTAATAACTAGATTTATTATAGAAACCTGCCAGCTGAGTCAGGTACAAGCTGGAAGTACAGAGTTGATAGAAGTCGATAGATGATGGCAGAGGTGCTAGTGGAAGATGAGACTGAATCAGTTCTCTGAGATATGGATGTAAGAAATCAGAGAACCAATCTCTGGACCTCATGAGCAGTAAAGGCAAAATGAAGCAAAGAAAGAGAAAAGAGTGATCAAGGAGGAGGAAAACAGCGCGGAGCAGTAAATATAACAAGAGCTTACATTTAAAAGGTTATTATTTCAAATCTAAAAGACACAGGGCACAGCTCTACATTTACATGTAATTGCTTTTACCTACAGAAATATTTTAGATCACATGGATCAGAACCACTGAACCGACCCCCTAAATTATTCCGTTTTAGGTGTTCCAAGTAGCTGTTGGCTGTGATTTTAGTAAATTCATTGCTATTAAAGGGTAAGTACATTTGCGTTTGACCTGTCATACTCTTTATGTTTTAAAGCAAATGGTGAACTAAATGGTGATTACTAGTGATAATATTAGCTTAATGAATGACATGTCCAGAATGAAATCCAAAATTGAATTGACACTGGTGTCCAAAAATTGTATTGACAGGTTCTCCAAACCAGATTATTTTACTTTTTGCCAAGTAGAATATTATGTATGAATCATACTAAAAGGGAAAAAGAATTAACCTTTCTCTGTTATTAGTGTTTTTCTCCACCTTCCCTTTTAATGATTCAGTTTCCATTTTCCGCTCTTACCTCTCTCAGCTCTTCAGTCTAACTCATTCCCAGAGAAATGAGAGGGAGAAACACTTATTTCTGTTTACCATCCTACCGGAAACAGTTATAATTTCATTTCTAATAGAGAACTGCTTACATCCACATCAGAGGAACCTCAGTGTCTGCACCATTTCTGATGGGAAATTTTCTTAAAGCAAACCTAGCAGAACCACCCGTGTTTTTTCCAGAAGGTCCCAAGGTCTGACTTTCATTGACCTTACCGTGGTTTGCAATGATGCGCCCCGGATTTTATGTCATCAGCTTGCCACAGCTCTCTTTCTTCTCCATGGGAGAGAATCGAGGTTGGCAAACACAAATCTGTTTAACTGAGGTTAAAGGTATAAAGGAGACAGCGATGCATTGCGATTCCTTTCCCGTGGTGTGCAGTGGGGGTGAGAGTCGGGGAACGTTGACTCTTATCTGAGTCTGTTTATGAAATGACTCGCTCACATCCAAAACAAACGTCTGCTCATCTGTCGTTTCAATAGCCTTCTGAGGACTAAATTGTAATAATCAGTTGCTGGGCTGTTACTTAAGAATTCTCAACTCTTTCAGCAAGGACTATGCACTTTCTGTAATTCCTTTTCCAGGAAACACAAAAACTAACTGATTTATACAGCCTTCCACATCCTCTTCCTGGGATGGTCTACCTCCACACTCCTGAGAGTGTGATCTATGACCAGCGCTGGCATCGCATGGGGAAGTATTAGAAATGCAGAATCTCAGGTCTCATTCCCACCTGCTGAGTCAGAATCTGTGTTAACAAAATTTTTAGGAGATTAGTAGTAAGAGGACTAAAATTTGAGAATAACTGCTCCAAGCAACATGTTGCCAAACCCAGTTACCAATACTGCTGCGTGCAGGTACCTTCTTCGGTGAGATGCAAAGCAGTCTGAATCACTCTGTTTCTGGAAGGGTCTACATAGCAATTGTCAAGTTTGTTTACTCATTGGAATCGCTTGGCAAGCATGTTTAAAACACACAGATATCAGCACCTTTCTCCAGTGCCTCTTAGTCAGAGACGCACTGCTCAGGAACCCTAAAAACAACCCTAATTTCTTAGGTTCAGGTTGTGGTGAGCCTAAGGTTTTCACAATCACCAAAGGAGACCAGTGGGGTCCAAGATACTTCTGACAGGAGAGTCATCAGTGAAAGAGGGCATCTCTTGGGGTCTAATTTGGGTTTGGTGTGGGAGATGGTCTAGACTTCCAGGATCTATCTAAACACAGTGGTGACCACAGTTCCTTTTGAGTCACGCTGGAAGCAGCCAACGAAAATGGTCAAATGAACAGCATACTAAAAACACTATCATTTCATATACCATGATAGCCTGAGGTCCGCATGAACCCTAACTAGAAATTATGTGAACCTTTAAAGGGGCTTCTTACCCACACAACTGAGTCTCTAGTAGCAATTAGAAATCTATCTTTTGTCTATGGCTATGCCACCCTGAACAAGCCCGATCCCGTCTGATATCGGAAGCTAAGCAGGGCCAGGCCTGGTTAGTACTTGGATGGGAGACCACCTAGGAAGACCAGGTGCTGTAGGTGGGGATTGTAAGCTGATAAGGTCCTTGCACTCTGTGAGGTCAACCAAGAGTTCCCTCATCTAAAAAAAGAAAAATCTATGTTTTTAAAAAATGTATGAGCAATAAAACCATCTAAAGAAATATATCTTCATTATGATAGATTTTCTATCAATTTTTTACATGTAGCAAATATAAAAGGTAAATCAGGTTTCAAATTCTGGTGTCTTTAGAAACACTTGCGAAACTGATTTTTAAAAATAGAAATGCTAGGGCAACACACCAATCCCAGGGATTCTAATTCAATAAATGATGATTTTGTTAACACTTTCAAGTTTGAGAATTATTGAGTTAAAACATTAAATGTTTGTGCAAGTATATAAGGAATGATGATATTAAAACTTCATTGTGTTTTTTTTTTGTAGATTTAATAGGAAAAAATGTCGTTGGCATGATTTCTTTTACATTATTCAAAAGTAAGAAATATTTTTATCATAAGCACTAAATTTTTTATTAATGTGGTACCAATAATTTAAAATCAGTTAACATTTATTCCTATTAGCACCGATTTTTTTCAATATATGCACTTATTACTATAAATTTAGTTCTAGGCATTGCTTTTGCTGCATCTCACAAATTTTGATAAGTTGCATTTTCGTTTTCATTTAGTGCAAAATGTTTTAAAATTTCTTATATATGTATTGTTAAATCTCCACATATTTTGTAATTATGGTTATCTATTTGACTTGTGTGATACCCTCTTCCCCAAAGTAATGGTTTTAATATTTAAGTTTGGAAAAGGATAGATAAGTAATGAAAAATATCTTTTTTACAGGTCATATCTGAGAAATCGACCTTCTAAAAACTTGGTAAGAACACTATCATTTTATCAATTGGTCAAGTACAGAAAATAACTAAAGCATTTTTCCTTTTCTAGAGAGTAAAATATAATTGGAAAAAATATGGCTGCCCATTGAGACTTAATTTCAGAGAAAAGTTTCACCCTGTGGTTCAATTGTAAGTATATTTTCACTAAAACTTGAACTTACTTTGAGAGTTTCAAAATAAAAGCATGAAAGAAAGGCTAATTAATCATGCATTTAATAATAAATATTTTGAGCACCCAACATATGTGACACTAGGTTTTCAATACTAGTTACACAAAGTCGGACAACCCATGGTCCCTGCATGTCAAGGGAGGTTACAACTTAGCACCTGAGATGTAAGTGTGTTAGAGGGCTGAGCCTCTTCTCAGGGATGCAGGCTGTCTCTTAACCCTCCCTTCGTCCTCTCTGAACCTCCCTCCAAGCTTCTACCAGCACCTCTGCCTATTTAATAGAATCTACCTTCCCCAGGTGACATACGACTTCTCTATCGGCCAATAAAAACTAAACGTTTGCAAGGAAAGAAGCTAGATTACTAATAAGGGATCGTACACTGGGGAGATTTCAAAAATATAATCTCTAATTTAAGTCTTATAAGTAATATTGCATCATAAAAATATGAATAAAATACTACGTGGAAGGCTTTTCCAAGCAATTTTGCATTTGTTTGCCTGCTTCTCTGACTTTATTCTTGATTTCTGATTATAAAAGTTAGACAAATATAAAAAAATAAGAGATAAATGACCCATGTTTCTAATATTTTGCTATTACGAACAACATTGTGGTGAATATCCATTTATGTACGTGTTTGGACACTAGTCCAGATATGCCATTAGGATAAACTACTAAAAGTGAAATTCCTAGGTGTAAAACATGAAAATTTTAATCAAGCCTTTCAGCTTTGGGGGCCTTCTTAGGCTAAAGACAGATTCTGATATCCCGCAGGGTGGGTGGGCCAGGAGTAATGAATCAGGAGCTCCGACTTAGTTTTGCGGTCAGAGCCTCCACTGTTGGGATCCAAACGGCTTCTGCCAACGTATTCCGCCCCCGACTCCTTACCCACGGCAGATCTATGATGCTGCGTTGTGCCCTCTGTCTCTTACATCGCCCTCCTACAATCCCTGTCATGGGCCCTCTGAGCTGTCAGGCCTGTCCGCTATCTTGTTTAGTTTCGATCTTCTTCTAGACATCTATCTAATCACGCCACTGCTTTTCCTGGGCACTGTAGGCACTCCTTCTCCCACGGAGGCCCAGTATTTCTCTTTGTTTTATGTGGTCCCTAATCCCTCAGCAGTAAAATATGTTAATGTTCTCTCTCAAAGAATGCACTCTTCAGTTAAATTCGTCGTTATTAAACACCTACTCCGCACCAATTACTGTGCTAGGCACTGGGCATTCAAAGGTAAATAAGACAGGATTTCTGCTCTCAAGGGCTGAAGAGTCTGGTGAATTAGAAAACGTATGAGCTGATACGCTAAGTGGAATGACAGAGAGAAATGTCGTGGGTGGCTGGTATTGAAACTCAACAGAAAAGTGTCCAACTTAGCTATGGAAGGAAGAAGGGCTCTGAGAAATGTTCCCAGAAAATGTGCATTTGAGCTGAGTCACTGAGTCTTAAAGGATAATGAGTACTTAGCTGAAGGCAGAGGAGGGAAGGACAGGAAGTTAGAAAGGTAATAAAGAATTCCACGGGCTGAGCCTTTCAAGCAAAAGCAATAGTTTGAGGAAGAAACTGTACAGTTCGAACCATATAGTGTTAACAGGGTATAAGTGAGGGGTGAAGTGTCAGGACAGGAGGCTGGGAGACCAGCTGAGTGAATTTCGGATTGTGGAAGGTTCTCTCTCTGTCTCATGGCGGAGCAGCCGATCAGATATTTGCTTTAGCTCGTTCTCTCTGGGAGAAGATAGAAGGTGAATTTGAAACAAGTCTAAATGAAGAGCCCAGATAGTAAACTGCATTGTTAATCCAGGGAGGAAATGACCAAATGACTGAAATAGCCGCGAAGACAAAGGGGAATCATTTACGAGAAAATTTAGCGATTCTAATAGTAGGGCTTGAGAGCTGATAGATGTGAGTGG
>NW_006436814.1:1657915-1659259 GCF_000325575.1 Pteropus alecto
AGCCAAAGATGACATCAGTTAGAAGACATCTTCCACAAACTTTGACCTCCACGTCTATTCATCTTCAAGCATCTGTGCCTACGAGCTCTGTCTGCTTCCTATCACCACAGAACTGCTCGTGTTGGGCCTATCCCTCCACTTGTGACCTGTGTCCTCACCCCCTTTCCTAATTAAGAGCGTTATTCTTAAAATTGTCCTCTTTCTCCTGTATCATCAACTTTATTCTCTACTCACTCATCGTTCAAATATGCAGTTCTTTCTCTCAACAAAAACGAGAACCAAAACCGTCCCTTTACCTCGCTCCCCCTTCAGCTACGATACTCGCTGTCACCAGTTCTCCCAGCCCCTCCCA
Organism: Pteropus alecto; assembly: GCF_000325575.1. NCBI lineage: Eukaryota > Metazoa > Chordata > Mammalia > Chiroptera > Pteropodidae > Pteropus > Pteropus alecto. Next base: position 1,658,268 of record NW_006436814.1, read on the forward strand.
GATCCCTCTCAGCCGGACTTTCGCTTCCACCACCATTGACGCATTTGATCGGTCCCTTCTACTTAAAATATTTTCTCCGTTTGTCATAAAGGGAGACTGGGGCTGGAGGGAAAGTTTGGGGACAGCTGATGAGGGCCTTCCACTGGCCTGCTCTGGGCTGGGGCCAGCCCCTCGCCAAGCTGGGGGCCAGCGGGAGGCAGTAGGAGGGAACAATCAAATGTGTCAATTCTTGTTAGTGAGGTCAAATAAGGTGAGACCAGAGAGTCAAGCATCGGGTTTAGCAATATGGAGGCCATTGGTCACACGGGCTAGCAGTGCCAGTGGATGTTGAGCACCAATTTTGTCCTTTGTCAGATAACATATCTGAGCTCTGAAACTAGTCTTGATTTTTCTAGATAAGTTTAATGGAGTCCTAACTCTGAGAAAATGTTTCTAATATTTTTTCTTTATGATTTCTTCTTTTTATTTTCAATTATAATAGAAAAGAGGAAAGAAGGCCATCTATAATATTAGCGTTCAATATTATTTTATATTAGTTTCGGCATTATTCACAATAGTCAAAAGGTAGAAGCAACCCAATGTCCGTTGACAGATCAATGGATAAACGAAATGTGATAGATACACAGAATAGAATATTATTCAGCCTTGAAAAAGGAAATTCTGACACATGCTACAACATGGACGAACCCTAAAGATACACTAAGTGAAATAAGCCAGTCACACACACAAAAAAAATACTATAGATTCCACTTACATGAGGCACCTAGAGTAGTCGAATTCATAGAGACAGGAAGTAGACTCGTGGAGGAACCAGGAGGAACTGGAGGACAAGGAGAATGGGGAGTTATCCTTTAATGGACATGGAGTTTTAGTTTTGCAAGATGAAAAAAGTTCTGGAGATGGATGGTGGTGATGGTAACACAACAATGTGATTATGCTTAATGCCACTGCACTGCACATTTAAAAAATAGTTAAAATGGTCATTTTTATGT
>NW_006436814.1:1659345-1683287 GCF_000325575.1 Pteropus alecto
GTGTCGTTTAACTACAGATTTTTTTTTAGTTGTGGTAAAATACACATAGAAAAATAAAGTGAACATTCGGATGAATATGAATATGTCGTAGAGTTAGACAATGGAAGACTGTGTAACAGTTAAAAGGAACAAACTAGGATGCTTGTAAGAGGGACTCAGATGATCGACATGAGTTTGGGTAGGAAAAGAGGAGAGGCCAGGAGGAAGTTGCTGATGAGGAAAACAGAGATCAAGAGACTGGGGATTTCTGTGGATCCATCTCAAAACCTAATGTTGAGTGAATAAAAAAGTTACCCAAAGATACTTACAGTTTAATATCATGTATGTATATTTTCAAATCCATAAAGCAATACTAGATATGATTTATGGATACATTTATGTATAAGTAAAATATGAAACCTGGATGGAAATGACCTATGACAATTTTCACATTATTCCCGGTGTTTTTCTGCATACTTTAAATAGTTCCTAATTAAAATTAAATAAGCTCTAGGAACAAGATCCGTGAAGAAAACTGGGAAGTAGGATGAAAGGCCCAGGTAGCAAGGCCGAAAGAGGAAGAATAATTCATCCTCTAGGACTTGTAGGGAAGAAGTAAAACTGAAGGCAGAAAGTGAAGGGTTTGGAAATAGGAATGTAGGAGTGGAGGAAGGTCATGCGTGAGAGCTTCCATTTTCTTACAGGAAGTAGGAAGGAGGGCCGTCTGTAAACTGAGAGAAGGGAAGCGTTGAGGAGGGTCTCTGAGGGTGATGCGAGAAGGGGCTAGCTAAGGACCAGTGAAAGATCACTGGGTAACGCCAAAGGCACCATCGAGGTAAGACAGCACGAGTGGGTCCAATCCCCACAGATGCCGAATTTCTGAAGCAGTATGTGCACGAATGAAGAAGACATATTGTAGCATCCAAGGTTCGGGTTAGGTATTGGATGCAACGGGAAGAACGATTGAGTGAATTTAGGATGCTGGTGGGAGGAGGTCGGAGGATCAACCATGAAATCGGGCTGAGTAGTGAAGGAAGAGAAGCTAGAGGGAGCTGCTGTGTGATAGGAAAGCAATGAGGATTCAGGGGACGGACATCACTATGAGGTCAAGGGGCAGATGACAGGGCATGAGAAAAATGGAAGAGGTTGGCGTCAGAAAGTGGACTGCTGGGGAAGCCCTACTTCGGACTATTGTGGGAGCACTTTTTTTTTTCCTAGAAGTAAATTATTTATATCTCTGCTACCAGGAATCACTTGGAAAAGCTTATTGCCCCAATATTTGTTTGCTTATCTCAATTTTCTTGAGATAAGCAAACAAATATTGGAGGCTAACTACGGAGGGACAGTCGGATCAATAAGACTCAGTGTCCAGTTCAACTGAATTATAGCAATACATAGTTGATAACCGGGTATTCAATTAGGTATTTATCGGAGGCAAATTTGGGTGCTAATTAATTAAGCTTTGAGAAACAGGCAGACAGAGGCGGTCACTGGAAAATCAGTCTGTAGTCTGTGACTTCAGATCAGGGTCAATGCTTTACCTTCCTAGAGAATGGCTCAGGAACAAGGTCGGGCAGAATTTTACATACAAAACGACAATAGATTCACCTTCAAACACTAATAAGAATGAAGCAAGTCCTGGGAGTATGATCCACCTGGGACTGTAAGTCATCCCAGCAGCCTCTTCGCTCCCTCAACTCCCAGGACAGCCCATCCCAAATTCGAATTTGTTGCCACAGACGCAAGCCCGGAGGAAACGGGTAGGACATAATTGCTCTACCATGGGGCGGGGAGTTCAGGAACAGGTACTACTATTTTTAGGGGCACATGGGATTTATTTTAATCACATATTGTAAGACACACAGACATGGAATGACTGTCATGAAGGGAGAAACTTATTATACATACCGATCCCAAGAAACGGGAGGCACAGCAGGCCACACGGGGCCATCAGGATCAGTCAGGAGGCAGAGGGAGTGAAAGCGAAATGAGGGTGAGAGACTTCACTGTTTTCTGTGGGAAGGCATGGATAGGTCAGGGTAAGCAGGCTTAGGACTGGCTTGTTTGAGTAATTTTGACGAGTGCTGGATGTAGGACTTGTCTATAGTTGTCTGATATCTGCTCGGCTCTGGGTGATTAGAGCAGGTGGCCCAGGATAGCGGCCCAGAGTGTGAGAGCTTATGAGGGAGGTAGTTGGGGGTGGGGGTTCTGGATTGGTTGGTTTGTATATGAAAAGCATGCTCAAAAGCCAATTATTCACTATGTCTAGTAATTAATTAATCCTAGGAGGGTCTGCTCCCCCAGGGTCAGCAAGGCCCCGGATATTAAAGCATCACAGTTACAATGGGCTATCCTGAGAGGTCACACAGGGTTGAAAGTATGTGTCTAATGGGTTACAGAGAGATCAATCTTTCCCAATTCCAAAAATGGAACTACCATAGTGGAGAAGTTACAAATTGTAGAGAAGTTGTTTGCCAACTAGTGACATTTCTAAATTTCTCAGGTTTAATTAGTATTATATATTATATTAATGAGCATAAATGAAAATAAGCCATACTTACCTAGGCAAGTATTTTTGTCTCATATTCTCAATGAAATAAAACATCAAAGATCATTATAAACCCAGAAAGTAGGGGTCATGCTATTTATCCCTATTGCCACTAGATGACACTAGCTCATCGCTTTCATAAGTCGCAACGGATGCCAGCTCACCGTTCAATTAAGATCTTTTGTATTTAGATAAGACATGTAGCTTTGCAACTAGTCTTAATAATTCCAGAATACGATGGCTTTCAGAAGATGCAATCAAGCATGCCGCACCTTCCACAGTTCATAGAATCAGACCTTTGCTAAAGCCTCACCCGACCCTCTGAAACTACGAAATTGTGAGCGTGCCATGCCCGTGTGTGCCTTTTCCTGTGGGGAGAGAGCGCTCGTGAGAGTTTAGAGTTCTCTGGGACCCTCCTTCTGGGCCGAGAAAGAAGTCAAGCACTGCTACCCAGGTTCCTCTTTTGGCCTTTTCTAAAAACTAAGGTGGAAATAAAATAGCCTCTCAGATACGACTTTGTGACACTTAAAATTTTTCTGCCCAATTTGTGAGAATTGGGGTAATATTTTTTTAATATAGCCAGGAGTAGATGGTAGCAATGTGTAGCAGACCCGTGACACCAGACAGAATGATTGCTGAGCCGGGCAGAGATCTGGGCAATGAATAAGGAGATGCTGTCGAGGATTCGTTATTTTTTAGGAATAGACGCCAGAAAATATATCAGACACTGAGACCAAGGTCCTTAGCGAAATTTCCATCCAAGAAATGCAGGGGACAATTTCATTCAGGAAAAAAAATGGTCAATAACTGATGGAGAAAAAAGACATGTAACCATTTTTAAAGCAGTCAGGAGGTCTGGTATGCAAATGTGTGACTAAAGTCACTGAACTTTAGCTTTGGTCTCAAGCATCTATTTACATACAAAGCACGGGGGGAAATAATATTAATTTGAAGTCACGCATCGCCTTTAAAACTTACAGAGTTTGGGGTAAGTAGTCTTAGCTCAATGGCGCTTATGTCGGGTGTCGGACTGTGCGCTGTGGCTTCTGCTGGTAGAAGTGGTCCAAGCTCCCCAAGCGGCGTGGGGAGGGTCGGGGGGGGCTGTGCCTGACCATCGCTCCAGGGAGCTTCCCGCGACTTCCGCCTGTCATCCCCGCCTCAGTCCTCAGGTGTGCGCTGACCCTCCGACACGAAGCCAGATCTTCCGTCGAGATCCGCGAGTCGGTCTGTGGTTTAACGCTCTGGTGCGTTGATCAAATGGCACAGGGAGGTGCTTACTTTGTCCTTCCTCCATTTGTCACTCAGTCATGTCTTTCTCCCTGCTGCCAGCCGTGATAGCCAGGCCTCAGCTACCCACACCTGATCGATATACGATTCCTATCAAAGGGAAGAGAACTTAAGGTTCCAACTGTTAAAAAAAAATGCGAAAAAATTTCTGCTTCATTCCTATTAGGTTTATTCTGAGAGCAGAGGGAAAGCTATACAGTGGGTGTTATTGTTTTACAAGTAAGAAAATCGAGGTTTTAAGAGTTTAAGTAAAATACATATATATATATTAGGTAACTTCCCCAAGGTCACGAAGCTGTTAAGTGATAAAGACGAGATTTAAACCTAAGTCCATGTGGCTTGAAAGCTCTAAACTGCTCTGTTCTACACCCAAACTATTATTGTTATGTTTTCTGTTTTTTTCAGATACAATGACGATGGCTACATCGAAGATGTTGATGTAAATTTCATAGTGTGGGAAATACATGGCAGGAATGACTATAGCTTTAATAATACTATGAAAACGGTATGATATCCTAGAATTGAAATAGAATTTAGCATACAATTAGATGTGTCTTTTTACTTTAAGTCTGTATAGAAATTGTCTAAGGAAAATAAAACCAGTCAGCTGCGGGTAGGAAAAGAAAAACTCCACATAATCTCTATATTAAATTCTGTGACTACTAAAATTCATCTATGAAAAAAGAAGTCATTGTCATATAAAACAGATTTAAAGGGGTCAGAAAAAATAAAATAATGTTTCTAGCAAGATGATGCAATTATAGATAAACATTTTATTTTCTCTCCACACAGTATTTAATGTTTGGTTATTTATGGATGTGCCGTTGGCTTTCGGACGTTGATCACATTTGTGCTAAATCAAATGGACACTCTCTAGTCTTCATCTCGCTTGACTTCCTTGCATCACTTGGTCCGCTGACCTCGGCCTCACTGTCCCCAGACTCTCAGATTTCCTTCATCCTCCGTGACTGGTCGATCTCGGCCTCCACAGCGAATCCCCCTTACCCTGTGCTTTCACTTTGCAGGCCCCACACAAGGGCCTACCACGCCCGACCCCCACACTTCACTCTCACCCCAAGTGGCTTTCTGCCTCTGAGGGCCTCCCATCCTGACAGAGCCTCTCTGAAAGTCACCGGCATGGGTTCCGAAGATCCTCCAGAGATCTCGTGCTCAAACAAAATAAGAGATGACTCTTTCCAAAGTAACTTTCTCCTCTATCTGAGACCGTTTTTTAATTCTCCAAGAATATAACCCACCTAGATGGCAGCCTGCTACCACCCTCCAGAGTACCGTAAAAGCCAGTTGTCTTCTAATTATGTGACCCAACAAATCCACCCCGTCACACATTCCTCCTGTACTTGTTCAGTACTCAATATGTAAGTCCTTCTGGTCTACCTCCTCATCACAGTCTCATCCCTTAACTATTCTATCCTTCGCATACATCAGCCCAGACTCCCATTACTCTCCATCTACTCAAACCTTTCCAAATGTACCTTAGGGTTAAACGCCCTTAGATCCTTTTTCAATAAATGATCCTCAGAGAAAATCACTTGCCCTATGTTTCTACCAAACCAAGGTCCTCTCTCTTACCTATATACTTAAGGATGAGCTGTGGAATCAATGTTCTCTCTAATCCACAGTATTATTTCCAGATCATTATCTCCTTGCCCTAAGTAAAATGCCATTTGTCATCTAGTTGACATCTAACCCATCACTACTTATTACTGCCATGTACTCAGAACTTGATGATTTCTCCTCACACCCTGAGAACAGTTCCAGTTGAGTCCCAAATTGTGCCAGCTGTCAGGTACGGTTATTGATAGGAAGAAGCTTTCTAAAGCCATCTGCCTTAGGTGGGGCCATGTGACTGGTTCTCACCACTGCAGTTGGAGCAGAAGTTATATGTGTCATTTTCAAGATGAAGTGCTTAAAGAGGTACTACATGAACCTCCATCCTTCCTATCTTCCTTTACATGTCAGTTTATTACAGCAACAATTAAATATGGAGTAGACGAGAACTGGATGAAAAGAGTCCAGTGAGGGGACTTTGAGGAGCTATGAGACAGAAGAAGCCTGAGTTCCTAATTCATTTCTTAGAGAAGAATCATCCGTAAGAACCACCTAACCAGGGACATCTTCACTGGACTATGTGTGACCAAAATTAAACTTTTAATGTGGAAACCTCTGAGAGTTGGGGTTCATTATCGCTGCACAGAAGAGACTACCTCAACAAATAACTCCCCCCATTAAAATTATATTTAACTTCAAACATTTCAGTCTCCGACCTTCAACCCCTAATTCTTTAGCTCTCTCATTGTTATTCCTAATATTCCTCTGCCTCTCACTTTTTCTCATGCAATCTAGGTATCCACTAGATTGAACCCTCTGCTTTCTCCCTCCCTACCATTCTCATTTTTCTTCTTTTCCTGTCTATCTTAAGTTCCGATGGTTCAGTCCTTCGACGACTGTTTTGCCAATATCTGTATGTCACTGTTCCCAGTGTTGTCTCTGTGCACTGTTACGGCGCCTTTAAACATCAATATTTCTGCCTTATCCATGCCTATCTTTGAGCTGCAGATCACCTCTAGGGAAAAAAAAATGAAATTGCAGAAACTGGAATTAGGATCTGAGCTATTAGGAGTGATGGCTGAAAAGAGAGTTAGTCGATTGGAATAGAGGTCAGAAGGAAATATCCAGAATTATATGCAGAGATATAAACTGATTTAAAATATAGAAAAGAGCATAGTGGAGGTTCGGTGCTAAAATGTAAGAACTGGAGTCCTAAAAATAAGAGGAAAGAGGGTCTTGGCCAGAAGCAATATTTTCTGAAATTGATGAAAGACATCAAGGCACAGAAAAATCAATCTGCATCCAGAAACACCATTGTAAAATTTCTAAAATCAAAAACAAAGAAAAAAAATCTTAAAAATAGCCAAATCAAAAAAAGAGAATGCCTTCGAAAAGTAATTATAAGATTTAAAGCTGATTTTTCAATAGAAAGAATGAAAACCAGAGAATTTGGAACAAAAATATCTTTAAATTACTGAAAGAAAATAATTTCTGAACCTGAAACTCTATATGCAATGGAAATAGGCTTTAAAAATGAAAGTGAACAACAAATAATGTTTTACAAGATACATGAAATTAAAAGAAGAAAAAAATTAAGTAAAAAAAAAATTAAAGAATGGAATAAAAAATTTTGAGAGAAAGTGACAAACGTTAAAGATAAGCAAAGAAGATCTAATCGGTAGATAAATGAAATCCCTAAAAAAGAAACTCAAAGAAAGGAACAAAACCAACATTAATAATTCAACAAAACACCCCACCCTGAGAAAAAAGCTTTGAAGCTTCATATTGAAAGAGCATACCATATACTTGAGAATGTCAAACCAGAAGAGCCAAACCAAGAGGGCATCTTGGCAAAAAGCAAGCAATTTATAAGAAAAATAAAATTAAATTATTACCAGACATTTTTTATAGCAATGCATTAGGTCAGGAGAAAAAGAAATAAAATATTTAAGATACTAAATGTAAGATAAGGATTTTTATATCCAGCAAAACTGATAACACTATAAAAGATATAAACTGCTATCAACATGTATAAAGCTCAGATAACATTGTTCTCGTGAGCCTTTCCTGAGTGATTTACTGAAAAGCTTCAAACAACCAAAAGTACTAAGGAAACATCAACATAAGAATTAGAGGGACCATTATATTATAGTGTAGAATTACTTATAAAACTAAAACCAAATAAAGGTTAAAAGGAAAAAAGGATAGTATATAATGGATGTATTTTCTGCCAATGTAGATATAGTACAATTATAAACATGGTAGGAGAATGCGAATAGCTTATGCAAGGAAAAGTAACTGTTTTTAGCAGTCGTGACAGTGGTGGTAATGTTTGTGTTGTTACTCTGAAGCCATGAGGTATGTAACGTGAGAGAAAGCAAATGTATAATGATGAAGAACTATCATTCTTCATCAAGTGTTTTTGAGTAAAAGTAAGGATATACATATGTAAAATAGAAGTTCAGACAAAAATATTGATTTTGAATAGAACTCAATATAAAATCATGAGGTACTGGATATTGATCTGGATATAGATATATAAATATAATGTTTATATAGAGAGATGTATAGAGAAATAGATAAATTTTTCCTATACTGTCTGTTAAAATCCCTGGAAACATAACCAGTAGCAGTAAACATCCTTAGTACTCAGATTGTTGTCTCGAAATAGCATTTCCCACTAAAAGTAACCAGAGATTCTTAGTACAATGGCTGATTCCAAGCCTGGAGGAGCAAATGTACAAGATGAGCCTGGAATGGTTTGACATACCCAACGGCAAGGAAATGTCAAAGACTGCTAGGTCACGTCAATAGTAATCAGAAGCCAGCACGAAGAGATTCTTATTGGCCAAAGATGGGACGATTCTAGCTACAAATTGGATAGTTATTGCAATAGGTTAGAACCCATTAAATACATCTATCTGTTTATAAAGAAGTTTTTTTAAGTTCACCTTTGGAGAATGATAAAAAACCAATTTCTTATTTTGAAAACTGGCAAATAAAAAGAAACAACTATTTATCTTACTTTCCTCAAATAAACTATACCAGTGGGTAACCAAACAGTAGAGAGGAATCGTTTCTACAAAATTATTCCAGTTTGCAAATGGAAAAGAAAAAAAAAGATAGAATTGGAATATCACCATTTCACAACCCAAATATATATATGGTTATTATAAACAAATTTATATCAACCAATTTGACAATGAACAAATGCCTTGAAAAACATAATTTACCAAAGTTACTTGTATTCCAAAAGGCAAATTGAAATCTCTAACCCTAGATGGCTTTCCTGATAAAGTCTATAAACATTTAAAGAAAATTTTACTTCAGCCTTATAAAAACTCTTCTAGAGTATTAGGGTTAGGGGCGCACTTTCCAACTCATTTTGTGAATCCACAAAGACCAGACAAGAGCCTTAAAAAAGAATTATGAGCCAATCTCACTCATGACCATTGATATAAAACATCTAAACAAAATAGTAGCAAATCAAACTCATCGGTGTATTAAAAAATAATACATCAGGCCAAGTTTTGTTTATTTCATAAATGAAGAGTTGGGATATCATTTGAAAATCAAAGTATTCCATTGTATTAACAGAATGAAGAAGAAAAGGCATAAGATTATTCTAATAGTTGATGAAATGTCATTTTATTTAAAAATTGTCCATATATAACATTATTTTTAAATAAATCTTAGAAAATTATAAATAGATGGTAACTTCCTTAAATTAATAAAATGTAGATACAAAAAAAAAAAAAACCCCAAAAAACTATAGACAACATCATGGTGAAAATTTGAAAGCCTGAAGTCAGGAATGAAATAAAGATGCCAGTTATCGTCACTTCTATGCAATGTCGTTCCTGATCTTTGTAATAAGGCAAACAATAAACAACAAAAATAAATAAAAAGTATAAGGATCAGAAGGGAAGAAATAAAACTGTCACATTCACAGATAATGTGAAAACGTTAAGAGTTTAAATTCTCTCCATACAAGGTCAAGATACAAAAGTCAATTGTTTCTCTGTACATCAGCAAACATTTAAATAACAAAAAATTAAACATATAATTTTCAACTGCATTAACATATCTTAAATAGTTAGGAGCAAACTGATATTATATATATAATCTTTTGACAGAGTGGTTGTTTAAATGAAGCCCAAACATGGAAGTCAATGCATGAGCTTAACAAGCACCTCCCATTAGAAGATGCTTGGGGACCAGAGGTAAGAAAAACATTACCTTGCAAATTATTTATTTATAGTAAGTAATTTGGCATTTCTGTATTAACAAAAACATGATGTCACTACTTTAGATTTAAATTTGTCTTTATAAATCAAGTCCAATTTTTTTGTTGGATTATATTGTGATTTCAAAAATGCTTCATCTTAATTTCTGTTTGACCTTCTGTTGCTCCTGTGTTACTAACAATTTTTTTAAATTTTCTCTGCTTAAAATCTGTGTTTACAGATTATTGAATATCCTGACCAACATGTTGAAACATTGAGAGTGAGTCTTTCAAAGAATGCCCAAAGTTTCAACTCTTGTATGACTAAGAAATCATTTCTGAATGTCAACTATCAATCCAATACAGTTTTCCCTCTTTTTCGATTTGATTTTCTCAAATTGAAATTAATGTATGTCATTTGGAGAATCAAATCATAACTCATGAATAAAAGGTGACATCTGGTACCTCAGCCTATGAAATATACACCCTGCAATAAGGTGACGTTGTTTCCGCAACAGAACCTATGCATTTCAAGACAGAGAGATCAGCAAATGATGTGTATTATCCTCTATATTCACTCCCAGCATCCCACTTTCCATCCCCACTTCCTATCTTTCCAGCAACATAACTCTAGAATCTTTACTCTAACGACCCTATGAACAATCTTTCGACCCCAGCAAAACTCCAATCTATTGATCCTGCCACCCTCACCCTACTTCCAGGTTATCTTCTCCCTCTTTATCCAGGTTAAATTCCATGATCAATAACCATATCACTCTATTAATATGCGCCCTCAATTCCTTTGCCCACCCCTGACTTCTTATTTGTGTGACTAAATCATAACCCTGGTTAAATTCAACTGTCTACTTTAGCATTAGCAGCTGACTGTGGCAAGAGGAAAACACAGCCATGCTGACTTGTTTCATTTTAATTTCATGATTAAAACGGTCCCATAACACTGCCCAACAGACATAAGCGTATTTCTCTAGTTCATTCCCTCTCCCTCTCACGAACAGTGACTGCAGATTTTCTCTTCTCTCCTAAAATCTCCAACGCCTCTCCCCTCCACCCTCATTCTTATCTGATGAACTTCCTTCCTACTTCACCAAGAAAATATGGCTGTTATTAAACCCAGTGCAAAATCCTATTATTTAAAGAAGCAAATATTTTTAAATGTGCAACATGTTGCCATATTGTTTTTAATATTCTGTCAGCTATAATTCTTTATAACTAGTTTCCCTCGTAGTGGAACCTAGTTTATATTATGTTTTTAAAAGCATTATTCTAAGAAGATGTCCTTAGTAGTCCATAGGCTTCACCGGATTGACAAAGACCCATAAAAGGAAACTTTTACACTTACAGACACACAGACACACACACACTATGAGATAAGACATAAAAAGAGAAAGACTAAACTTTGGGTCACTCTGCTTTCTAGAGATTGGGGAAGTGAGGAGGGACAAAGGAGATGAAAAGGAATAATCCAAGAATCAGGAGGAAAGCCAGGGGAGTGTGATGTTCTGGGCATCATGTAAAGCAAGTCTCAGATGAAGGGAAGGATTGCCTGTGTCAAACCCACAACTAACATAGGTCATTTGCGATGAGGATTGAAAAGTGATCATTCAGTTTAGCAACTTGGAGATGACAAGTAACCTTGACAGGGTCGTTTTTGGTGGGATAGTGAGAGACAAAACTTAACAGACGTGGGTTTAAGTATGGAAAAAAGGAATTCAAAGCAGCAAGAAGAGACATCTCCGATGAAGAGTTTTGCAGGAAAGAGGAGAAAGAAATAGTGTGGTAGCTGGAGAGTGATGAGGTCAAAAGTGGGTCTTCTTTCTTTTAATTAAGTTGAAAGAAATAACCACATGTTTACTGATGGGAATGATACAAAAAAAAAAAAAAAAGAAGGAAGGAAAGGAGAGGAAGAAAGACAAACAGAAAGACAGACAGAAAGACAGACAGGAAGGAAGGAAGGAAGGAAGGAAGGAAGGAAGGACGGACGAAATTGCTGATGCTTCCATTAGCATCTCAAACCTCACATGTCCAAAACCGAGCTTCTGTTTTCCACCCGACACACACACTCCCTCCTTCTTCCCTCACATAACGGAAACTCCATCGGTCTGGTCAGGGTAAAAGCCTCTAAGAGTCATCTTATGCCCCATTTGGTCTTTCAGGAAACCTTATTCGCTCTCCCCTCAAAATATCTCCTTCATTTGTTTACTTCTCACCACCCCAGTTGTCACCACCGTTCCAAGCCACAATCACCAACCATCTAGGTTGTAACGACAGTCTCCTAACTGGTTTTCCTGCTTCAGCCTTGCCTGCCATGAATCTATTCACAAGACAGCAGTTAGAACGATCCTTCTAAGACACAAATGAGAACATGTCTCTCTTCTGCTCAAAACCATGCGATGGCTCCAACCTCACTTCGTTATGACAAAGCTTACGTGACTTCCTGCTCCCACCCGCATGACTAAGTTAGCTTCCTCCTTCAGGTCTTTACTTAAGAATCAACTAGTCAGCCATGAATTCCCTGGCTGCTCTATCAAAAAAGTTACTTATCACCCCATGATGGTCCACATCTTCCTACCCTATTTTCTTTAATGTCATTAGCATTTATAACTTGCTGGCACATTGTGTCCTCTGCTTATTTATCCTACTTGTTATAAGGCTTCCCAACTAAAATGGAAGCTCCATGACAAAAGAAAATTATGTTTGTTTTGTTCATTGCTGTATTCCCAGCATCTAACCCATTACAGGTGCTGAATAAATATTTGTAGAACCAATTAATTGAGTATAAGCCACCTAGCTGTTATAAAGAGTATTATTCCAAGAAATCCTTAGAAATTAAACTAATAATGGAATCAGTAAAAAACAGAACTTACTCTCCTGACTTTTGTTGTCGGGCATCCAAGGGCCTGGGGTTGAGGATATGGGTGATACCCTATATGCCAAAATCTCACAAAGCATGCCCAAACGTTCTAAGATGGTGCCAAGATAATATATATTTCTTTGGAAACGATGAGCCACCTGATAATTAACTCACCTCAACTAGTACGATATAGTGTAGTAGTTCTCAAATTTTAGTGTACATCAGAATTACCTGGGGGACTGCTAAAACAGAGCTCTGAGCCCTACCGCCAACATTTCTGATTCGACACATCTGGAGTGGGCCCCAAAAGTTTGCATTTCTAACAAATTCCCAGGTGATGCTGATACTGCTGATCTCGCGGTCACATTTAAGAACCACTGAAATAGTGGTTTACATTGTAAAAGGATTCGGAGAGCCCACACCAGGCCCTAAACATTCAATCCTACTGTCTGAGAAACACAAAGCTCACTGCTAAAAGGGTGAATTCAACCTGGAGTCTGACGATAATAGAATACTAGTGATATCCTGGTGAGTAAAGTTAATACATCCTTACCGAAGAAGGGTATATTGACTGCATAGTAACTGAACCGTGTATTAACTAAACATGGCAATCAGAGGTGCTCTTTTCCTGAAACACACCTGGAATGAAATAACATTCCAGTTCTGGGGGCTGCACTGATTGCTACACAGCCCTGGTTCTGCGGGGATGAACGATATTTGCATAAAAGATCTGGAAGGAAACTCTAGAGATTGTAAATTCTCAGGAGAAAAACTGAAAGACTCAAAAAAAGAAGTGCCATTATCACAGGTTCTTCCAAGTTATTGTTAGAGCTTAAGAAAGAAATGGAGGATGTGAGCACCGAATGGTCGGCTCCGTGCATGGAACTCGGGAGGGGATTCGAGTTTCTGGACTTGGCTGACATGCTAGTCTGAGAAGTCTCTGGCTGCAAATGAAGTGTAATCCATGAGGCTAGGGAAGATTTGTATTCTCCGAGACTAGATGGCTTGATCAAGTGGTCTTTCAACCGAAAAAGAAAGGAGGGAAAAACAGTAATTGAAACAAAAGTCCAATAATTTAACAGGAAATATCAGGTATGACACAAAAATAAGAGCGACGGTCAATGGGTATTATCATCAGTCACATTACAACATAAGTAGGTAGGAAATTGAAAACAATATGAACATTTCCAGGTATCTACAAAAAAGACATATGATTATAGAAGATGAATATGTCCTTATTAGCCATGCTTTGTTGTGGTGATATATGTCATTCCTGCACATATTTAGCATATGGCACGTATTCTTTCAATCAAGTTCATGGTCCCATGTGTTAACTAACTCGGTGGAACAAGATGTTCCTAGGCCAGTGTTGATCTAGAAGACCCCTCCACCAATTTTGTATGTATAAATTACATATATATATATATGCAAATATATATATGTATGTGATGTATCATGTTTTCTAGTTAGGATACATCAAAATATAATGAGTGGTTGTCAGAGGCAGGGGATAGGGGTAGGCATGATGGGTGAAGGGGGACAAAAGGTACAAACTTCCAGTTATATAATAAATAATTCCTGTGATCAGGAATTATTTATTTACACAGCACGATGACTATAGTCAGTAACACTGTATTGCATATTTAAAAGTTGCTAAAGAGTAGATCTTAAAAGTTCTCATCACAAGAAAAAAAATTGTAACCGTGTAGTGATAGATGTTAACTAGACTTATTGTGATGATCATTTCACAATATATACAAATATTGAATCATTATGTTGTACACCTGAAACTAGTATAGTGTTGTCAATTATATGCCAATATAAAAGAAATAAACAAATAAGGAAAAGGCAGAAATGAGTTTTTCAGTGTCCAAAGGAAAAAAGTAATAATGACGATAAGCCTTTTTACACCCAATATATTGTTTTTTACACCCAATATATTGTTTTATAAATATGTCAGAGATTGCAGTGGTAGAAAGAGACAAAGGCAAGAAATAGTAGAAGAGGTAGATAAAAGAGAAAGGTGGAAGAATTATTTTGTAGTTTATCAAGACGTGTAGTATCACTTCGTTAAATTAAAGAAAATCACCAAGAGTTTTAGGAACGGCCCTTATAATTAAAATATAATTATAGAATGATTCACCTATATATATAAAAGAAAATAGCCTGCTAAAAGAGAAGTCGAGGAATTCTCAGTGTGGAGGCAATCATCACCTTCAAAAAATTCACAAACAGGAAGGTAAATACTGGAGTGTATGTAAAGATAAATCGAGAGAGCTGTACAAGGGAATGCTATGTCTATCAGAGGTTACATAGCCAAATAAAGGGACTATATGATCTGTTCCTGATTACTTCCAAAACCAAGAAGTTAAGAAAAAATACCCTATCTGCCATACCATCGTATCGACAATGTCACAATGTAGAGAGAGTCTCAGGACAGAACCGGAAATCAATACCACGTGAACGAATCAAATGACAGTTGCTCATTCAAAAGCTAAAGAAAGAATTCAGCTACACTGAGAATACGTGACATCTCTCAACGAGCATCTATCCCTCCATCTATTCCAGAATAGATGGAAGCACAAATTTTAGACCCCAAAAGATAGGTAGGAAAAAAAAAAAGCATAAAGGATATTGATAGCCAAAAGCTCTGGTACATCAAAAGTAATTGCCTCACAAGTCTTATTTCCTTCAAATGAGAAACCTCTCAGAGAGCAGACTGGTCGAGGAGGAATCCTTTAAATCCAGTGTGAAAACATACAGGACCTAAAAGAACACAGAAGCAATGCTCTGTATTATTTTAGGGTCACAGATCTGCAAATTTAACAATTTTTTAATGTTCTTTTCTTAGCTTTAATAAAGAGACTTTAAAAAATACAGGCTCATTTCATCTGTGCTTTTAAAAGAGGAGACATGGGATAAATATTCTTTCTAGTTTGTATCTCGAGATCCACAGAGGGACATGGTAGTGATAACTGAATAAATAAAAGTCCTAGGGGAAGATGAAAACCCAAAGATATACCACCTTGACTACTGTTGTGTCCATACCTTATGATCAAAGTAGTGTCTGTCCCCAAATTAAGCATCCTTGGAGGATTTTGTGCTTTTTTGATTTAGGGAAATGATATGCTTATACTCTCAACACCCTACTAATTTATTATCATCTGCAAATAAAAAATTAATATAGCATTTGTTTTCATTAAACTTCTCTTTCTACCAAATGTTAGTCCAATATATCTTCTAAAACTACTATACAATGTTAAAATGGTAGGAGGGGATAGCCATTACATCTCTAAATAATTTACCAAGATAAATAGATGAGAATATAAGTTTGTCTGTTAAAGCCAGATAATGACTTTAAGGTTTCTGTCTTTGTTTCCTGTTCAGAACTATAAGCACTGTTTTTCTTATGCTGTTGGAAAACCAGGAGACTTAAATCAACCATATGAGATTATCAACAAATCTAACTATAACCATTTAGTGTGGCCGATGCAGCATACTGGAATGTATGTGTTTCGAGTGAAGATCCTGGACCCAAACTATAGGTGAATATAAATGTTTTTTTTTTTAATAGTTTTAGCATTAGTTCCTCAAAGTTTTCTTTTCTTCATTTAATTTGATGTCACCCAGATATTCAGTTATCGTTATTCTTATCTATATATTTGCTATTTCATTTTGTAGCAATCACATTAAACATTCTATGGGTGTGGGAGATAAGATTTCATGTTAAACATTAATTAAATTAATCAATTCGCAGCTACGTTTGAGTACTTTACTGTGTTCCTTGGCTGTGACAGATGCAAATATAACATAAGCACAATCTCAGCCTTCAAGATGTTTATGATTAAACTGGTTGAGAAAGGAGTGGGTGTACACACAAATCAAGGAGGTTAAATCAGCGCAAATATACGTGAGATATTTTTCAAATATAATCATTTGTTTTATCGATGGGCAGAATAATAATTCGGAGATGAGGAAGGTCAATGCTATTTTGAACATCGGACGAAAACTTCCTGGAGAATATGGAACATTAGTAGAATTTACATTTTCCAGAGAAAAGAGACTGAGCAGAAGGTTTCTCAAATAAAAGAAAA
Source organism: Pteropus alecto (assembly GCF_000325575.1). Taxonomy (NCBI): domain Eukaryota; kingdom Metazoa; phylum Chordata; class Mammalia; order Chiroptera; family Pteropodidae; genus Pteropus; species Pteropus alecto. The sequence goes on from NW_006436814.1 coordinate 1,675,920, forward strand.
AATGAAGAGAAAAAATAGAAAGTTAATAGGAAAATCCAGTAAAACAGGATATTTAAACGACATTCTCTCCATCTCGCACTTTGAGCAAAAGCCCCAAAACCGGTTTCTTCCATGTCCTAAAAATGATCGTCAATGCAGAACTTGACAAGAGGGTTCTCAAAACCGATTCCTCCCCCTTCCCCTCCTTAGCCGTCCAAAGAAGGTGAGAATTGATAAGGCTAATAGTGAGGATTTCTTCAAAGAGAGTTTTCTGAATGTGTATTTTCCCTCCCCCCAACTCAAGTCAGGGAGCTTCAGAGAACCGCTCAGGAAAACTAACTTGGGCCTCTTGGTTTGGGAGTGGGGAACACAGGCCATCCCTAATGCTCATCTAGAAAGCTTGAAGGTAAAAGGCTGCCTCAGGTACACAAGGAAAGCTAAAGGGTGCTACGGGGCATGGAAATGGGGCTTTCGCCAGTGTTGGGGAGAAATGTCTACACTTTCAGATGGGTTCATATATGGACCTCATGAAAGGAAACTGGACTTGGGTCATCATGAAAGGGACTGTCCCTGCTCACCTCAGGGGTAAGGTGACCCCAACGAGAGAGAACATGTGGGGAAAACCATAGGAAGCCAGGAGCTGAGGTATGGTTGGTAAATGGCCACGCAGAGAAAGCGTCACCTGAGTCCTGGAACATCAGGTGACATTTCTCAGTTACAAGATGGCGGTGTATGAAGAAGCCATTCGTGTGCTGCTGTTGGAACGCTAGTTCTCTCCCCTCAGAGAAAAAGCTAATGTTTGGGCATCCAAAACACGAAGCCTCTCAGGCACCTAAAATTTTGATCTTCTCCTCTTACATATGTCTAACTCTGGAAGGTTAGCAAGTGGGAGAGGAAGTTTAGGGAAGTTTAGCGAAGAAAAGATAATGAATGTCCACGCCCAGTGCTACCCCTTTATGCATGATTCAGGCCCAAGCGTGGGGAAGAAAAAAGTTTCTTACTGTTCGAGAGACTAAAGCTTTATACGCGGATTGGACTAGGCTTTTTGTTACCTGGATATTTTCTGCCCAATATTTTATCCAGGGACAGGATATCTGGTGACAAGAGAGAATAAAATTTCTATTTTGCTCAACAAAGTCCAATAAACGAGTTACACTAAGTCAAGAGGGGAGAAAATTCCTAGTAAAAAGAATAAAAAATGTCATATCTGGGGTCACCATTAACAGAAGAGTTCCACAAAACGCTAACTTGAAGAGACACCTGCACTCCCATGTTCACTGCAGCATTATTTACAATGGCCAAGACATGGAAGTAATCTAAGTGTTATCCATGGAAGAATGGATAAAGAAAAGGTGGTATATATAAAAAACGGAGTATTATTCAGCCATAAAAAAAAAAAAGGAAATTTTTCCATTTGCAATTGCATGGGTGGACCCTGAGGGCATTGTGCTAGAAAGTCTACTTTGCTTTGAATCCTAATTTTGCCACTAGTAGCTATGGAGTCTTAAGCAAATTGCTTTGTCTCTTTGAGCTTACTTCTTTGTCTGTAAAATGAGTCGGTAACACCTATCTTATAGTATTCTGAGGATTAAATGAAGACCCTGGGTAAAAATTCCTAATTTTGCTGGGCATTTAGCAAACAATAAAATTAAGTTTCTTCTCTCTTCTCCCACATGAAGTTATGTGAAATCGGATCATCAATGTTTAGCTACATCCTGTTGCATTCTAAGCGCTATGCTAAGTTATGAGAGATACTCAGTAACGCTAGATATAATAACACAGTTTCATGTATCGACTTTCTAACATTCATAGCTTCCCAAAGGGGTCAGCCAGCATCAGGTGAACATCACAGGCTCTTTGACCAGAAAACCCGGAATTCAAACCCCAGCCTTAGTACTCACAGCTGGATAAACTTTTGCAAGTAGTTAACTATCTGAGCCTCAGTTTTCTCATCTAAAAGGAAGGGTTGCTCTAAGGATTAGCTAAGATAATTCGTGGAAAGCATCTGGTACACTGCCTTGTACACAGCAAATGCCCAGTTAGTATTCATTTTCAATAAGTAGCAATGCTCAATATATGTTAATTATTGTTTTTGTCAATACTTATTACTGTTAATTATTATTAATATCATTATTTCTGTGGCCTTGGGAACCACCATCAAAATAGTATAAAGCTTTTAGGAGGACAGTGTGGTTGCAGTGACAAGCCCTAGGAATTTTATAGTGAGCTACCTAAGTCACGCATATGGAAAAATCATCACCGCTGTTATGCAAATATATTTATTCTCAAGAAAACAACACCTTAACTAAAATTAGATATGATTTGATTGTTAACATAGACATGTGGAGGGAGTCTCAATATCTTCTACTTAATTTACTCTTTGATATTACTTTTCTGATTTGCAGTTTCTGTAACCTCACGGCCATATTTGCAATAGAAATCTATGGAACGATTTCCAGGTAATGACTGTGCCTAATCAGGCTTTAATGAGGGGAGTTGTAAAAGACACGGGTGGCAGCTAAAAAGGACAAACACCTCCCATTTTCCTGGGACACTCATATCTCTGCCCTATATGGGATGTCCTAGAAAGTGTATGAATCTCTTATGCCAGGACACGGCAGAAAGGAATTCCTAAGAACTGTTATTGCAGCCGGGGTCTCCTTTTGTTCCACCCCCCTTAACAGCCACATGTCTTTCAACTCCACCTAAGGGACACACAGAGACTGTGGCAGTGGGACTGGGAGGGGACAGTGGCTGTGCCCCCACCGACCCCGAGTCAGCCCTTGACCACTGGCCATCGTCCCAATGCATCCAAGAAACGTGTAGTAAAAGCATTACCCTGGGCTCCTCTCCAGTGTCTTTGGAGAGCAGAGTAAAAAGTCTTAATAGTAAAACTGAGACCACAAATGACTTGGCTTCTCTGCCCTGGACCTGGCTTTTTTGGTTTTGTTTTTGTTTTGTAAAATATTAAACAAAAGTGAAAGACAAGCAATTATTTATGGCCCTACTTGAAATATTACTGACTCCTCAATTTTTTGTGCTAATGGGAAGTTAATGGTGCAAATAATCTGCACCTGAGCTAAGACGTGTCGTTTCTAAGTAACTTTAGGAAACTATAGCCTTTCTGCAGCCACTTCTCTCATATATTAATCATACTGTCTATTTTCCTCTGGTCAGCCTCAAACACTAAACATTTTGAGGGTAGACAAGATGTCTTATTAATCTTTGTTCTCTGTCAGTGGTATAGTAGCTAGTTATTCCATAATTTCTAATGATTTTTTTTTTTCTTATTTCAGTCCAAATGGCGACCTGGTTATTGCTTTTCTCTTTCTCCTGATGCTACTGTTCTTCAGTATTCTAGTTTTGAGCTACTTCCATTATATGAGGATTTATAGACAATATATTTATGCACCAATTCACAAAACAAAGAGAGTAAAAGATTAAGAAAGATGAAAGTTGGTTTACTATGGATATATGTATGTAGAAAGAATGTGTACATATACTTATATTGAAAGGATGTGTTTGACCAAGAAATACTAAATATAAGCTCATAGCGTCATCAAATTCAGGATCTGAAAAATGTTCTAAAATTACTCAAAACAGAAATAGTTTCACATATCTTGTTTGTTATGAAATTAATTCTTTGTGTGTTTGCATTTATCTTAAGGTAGACTATGTACTCTTATAAGGCTGTTGTTAAAAAATAAAAATTTCTAAAAAACTAAATTTGGCTATTACATTCCTTCTTAAGTATGAAAGTAAATTTTGAACATGTATAAATATGTCAAATATTATTTTGCATAAAACTTTTCACATGAAATCTTACATGGCTATAGTTAATTTATCTAATATGGCTAAACTTAATAATGTGTATAGATTCAAATGTATTTCAGAAGTTTTTCTAATGGGAGTCACACGTGAAATGTAAAATTTATGATATTGCAAGTAAGAAGCGGATGCTCTAAGTTTTAAGTTTAAATTTTTTATTTTAATGCTCAAAGAGTCTTCTTAATTTGTCTAGATGTTATCACAGCTTTCTAAACAATTAGTAACACTCAGAGTTGGACCAAAGAAGCAGAACCAGTAGGAGGGGTGTGTGTGTGTATGTGTGTAGTATCAATGGTTATCATGGCAAAACTCTAGAAAAAGAATTAATGCCTATCAATAGGTAAATGGTTGAATAAATGATTATATATTGACCATATAGATCAATCTGTATTCATAATTTAAAAGATTTTCCATGAGGTTTTATTAAATAAGAGCAAACTACAGAGAAGTATTCACAGCATGATTCCATTATACAAACAAAAGCTCTGCCTATGAAAGCAGGAAGACAAGTATGGAAGGATACATAGTATTTTGTTTACATAATGTGCATGTGTGCGTTTATATGTATCAACAAGGGAAGGAGAGTGGGCATGAATGAAGAGATGTAGAGAGGAGAGGATATAAACAAAACCTTCAAAACTGTGAAAAGGAGAAACAACAGAAAAATAACATAATTTTTTTTTTTTTACATAAAGCGATGTGTCTCTACATAGAGACAAATGAAAGGGTGATAGTCACTAACCTTAAAAATCATATAATTCCAGAGGATACTTGTTTTCTTGCTATTGCTTCCCACCACGTTGAACTTAAACTATTTAATTGATCATAAAAAATAACACTCCTTTCATCATGAGCAAAAGAATGGGAAATGAAGTGGAGACCGCAAGTGTAGACAGTTCAAAGAGTTCCTTTTTTTCTGCGACAGGAAGCAAAGGAACAGAAGGGCAACTGGAGGGGGGAAGATGTTACTGGATATTGATAGGAATAATCCAGGGAAAATTGATGATATGGGGCAGTGGGGGGTAACTGCCTGATTAAAATCGTTGGGGAGGCAAGATGGAATGAGACCCAGTGCTGAAACTGAACGTTTCAAGCGTCGTTATGGGAGGGAAGCCAGAGTTCACGGCTGATGCAGGTAGGCTGCTGGGAAGATCAGCGGTTTGCGGCGGCCGTGAGAACGCTCCTCGCAAGCCTCCTACTGCACGAGTGTAATTGACTCGGCTTTAGCTGCTTCCCTCTGAAATCCACGGCCACATGTGGGTGAAGGCCACGGCCTGCCCCCCAGGCTGCTCCCTGTCCCGTGACTGACTGAGGTGGGACTACTTAGGCAGACTTATGCTAGCCAGAAGCCATTCCTGACAGCTTTACCAGACCTTCGTCACACTGCAGGGCAATGACGAACTCCTCCACCCAATCTCTCTCCATCATTTCTCCCTCTCCCTCTGCCCGCCTTCCCTCCGCTCTGTCAGCCTTCCATAACTTCCTATTTCCTTTTATACAGTTTCTTCCGCTAATAAAATCCTTGTGCATCTAATCTCAGGTTAGTGACCGTTTCTCAGAGGACCTGGACTAATAAGCGGTAATACCTATGGTCTGAGAAAACAGGCTCTCAGGGGAGATTTGGGGCTGGCTCACCCAGCACCCAGCAGAGCCGGTACCACCCTGAAGGTTGCATGCACGGTGCCTTCAGATGGTGGTTCAGTTGCTAAAGTGTTTGTTGGTGGTGGCCCAGGGAAGGGCCCTGGTGGCAAGAAGTGCTGTGGCAGATGCAATGGTGCATTTGAAAAACCTAGGGCTAACAGAGATAGCAAAGTTCGCTGGCTATATATGTATGTATGTATGTATGTATGTATGTATGCAGAGATAGCAAAGTTTGCTGGCTATGTATGTATGTATGTATATACTGAAATATAAATGACACATAACGTATACATTTATGGTGTACATTGTTGATTTCATTTATATATTGCAATATGATGTATAATGTAATATAATACAATACCACTGTGGCATTAGCTAACACCTCTATTAATTACACATCACATAATTATCATTTCTTTTTTGTGGCGGGAACAATTAAGATCCAGTCTTTTAGCAGCTGTGAAGTTTATAACAGTATTGTGGACTAGTCACTATGCTGTGTATTAGCTCTCCAGGACTTATTTATTACTAGTTCCCAGTTTGCACCCTTAAACAACACTTCCCCAATTCCCCCCACCCCCTGGAAGCTGGTAATTCTCTGTTTTTAGGAGTTCAGGGTTTTTTTTTACATTCTACATATAAGTGCAATCATACTTTATTTGTCTTTCTCTGTCTGGCTTATTTCACTCAGCACAATGCCTTCAAGGTCCATCCATGTTGTTACAAATGGCTGGATTTCCTTCTTTCTCATGACCGAATATCTCATTGTACATATATATACCACATCTTCATCCAGTCATCCATTGACAGACACATAGGCTGTTTCCATATCTTGGCTATTGTTAATAATACTGCAGTAAACTCAAGAGTGTAGATATGTCTTCAAAATCCTGTTTCTTCTGGATATACAGCTAGATGTGGGATTGCTAGATCATATGGTAGTCCCATTTTTAATTTTTGAGGAATCTCAATATTGTTTTTCACGGTGGCTGCACCAATTCGCCTTCCCACCAACAGTGTACAAGGGATCCCTTATCTCCACATCTTCACCAATTTGCTATCTCTTGACAATGTGAAGAAGATTCACGAGACAGAGCAGTTTAAGTGTGAGAACCAGAGTGCCTCTGTGGTAGCTCGTAAGGAGATTGTCATCCCCAGTAATAGAAAGGCAGACACAAATGAATGGTAGGCTGCAGACCTGGAAGTCACAGGGCTCCAGAGATGTTTGAACACTCAACCAAGGCAAGTCTGTTATGCAAAGGTCAAGGCTCCAGTAGGGAAAACCTGGGATCCTGAAGTCTGGGACAGTGTTACCTGGATGGATGTCTCCAAATACGTTGTCTCTGTATACACACAGCACTCCACACCCACCCTCTGGGCATGCAGACATGGCCCATCCCTCTTTAGCAAGAGCTACCACTCCTGCTGAGCTGGAAGATGCTGCAGAAGCCTCTCCCCCATAAGACAATGGGTGCCCCTACCTCCTCTCCTGTATTAAATCCCAGCAGAACCCAGGTGACATGCCAGGCCTTATGAGGGAGGGGAGAATTACAAAACTTAACCTGCATGTACTAGCGGCAGCCAGGGGAATACACCTGGGATTGGATTCCAAGAGTTCCTTGAGACTGGATAAGCGTTTTCTCAGGATATGGAATTTAACTAACACTCTTGCAAGGATCCTAAGGGATGGGGCAAACTCACTGGTGGGGTGGCTCTTAGAAGCCTGGGAAAAAATGATGGCCAACGCTAGGCAAAGTAAAAGAGCCTGGGGGTTCCGGCAGTTTGTAGGGGAAGAAATAGAAAGGCTGCAGGAAGTGGACAGAGGGCAGCTGCCGCGTCCAGCAGGATTTACCACTCGCTGGACCTGCAGGGGGCTGTGGAGATGGTTACTAGAACACGGTGGTCTTAGTGACAAAATTG
>NW_006436814.1:1683324-1693558 GCF_000325575.1 Pteropus alecto
ACAATGTTTGTTAACATTTATTAAAGAAAAAAACAAGTATGAAGGAGGACGCTGAGGACAGTTGTCTTAATGAAAGGTCGCAGTCCCTTGCTCCAGTCCACAGACCCGAGTAGATTTTCAGATCCAGAATCTGTTGACTAAAGAGGTGGCCAGGTCCCTAGAAAGAAGGACCCCGAAACACTATGGCAAGTCTATCCCATGACAATTTGCCCCAAAGACCGATGGCCATTTACTCAGGTGAGCGTATTGGACAAAGGGGATTAACCAGACATTTTGAGGACAATTAGATACAGGTCTGAGTTGACTTTGATCCCCAGACACCTAAAGTGTCATCAAACCCCCCTTTAGAGTGGGGACCTATGAAGGTCACAGTGGTTCCAGCCACCCATGAGTCCTTTCCCCAGCCCCCAAGTGCATAATTGGACTTGATATACTTAGCAATTGGAGTAATTGGGTCCCCAGCCTGTGGAGTAGTCACCGTCATTGTGGGGAAAGCCTCTAAAACTGTCCCCTACACACACGCCCGAGTTAGAAAATCATGTCATTCTTCAGGGGGGTAGCAGAGGTTAGTGCCACCGCTATGGACCTAAAAGATGCAGGGTTGGTGGTCTCTGTCATATCTTCGTTTCATAATCAGTCTGGCCCATGCAGGAAATGAATGGATCCTGAAGAATGACTGTCGACTCCTGCAGATTTAACCAAGTAGCAGTACCAACGGCAGCTGGTGTGCCAGATGTGCTCTCAGTGCCAGGGCAGGCTAATCTGACCTTTGGTATATGGGATACACCTATTCGGTAGGCAAATGCATTCCTTTCCATCTCATGAAAAAAAGATCAGAAACAGGTCACATTCATATGAACAACACTATTCGATTATCTGCCCATCCTATGGAATTCCTCAGTAAACACCCTTACACAGATAACCAAAATGGCAAACCAAATTTATGTCTGGTCTGGTCACAGGATCTGGGCCCCAGGTCACATTGTACCAATTAAGAATGAAACAGCCACCGGAGTAGTTTATTGCCCAAATTTCAACAAGGATGATCTCTTTCTTAGCACCGATATGGAACCATTCTCCTGCAGACACAGGAAGTACAGGATTGACAGGTGAGCTATGTTGAAATCTTAACCCATGGCCACGGAAAATTATATGCCTTGCTTAAAGTGGTCACCCATTCCAGATACAGAGTAATGTGCCTACCTGAGCAGTTACTACAGCCACAGCAATCAAAGATTGATCAAAGATCAATTACATTTCACTGCCACATCAACAAGCTTTACGAACAGCTTAAATGATCACTTCAATTTAAAGACATCTAAGACAAAAGCGCCATTATCCTCTGAATTTTCCAACTATGTTTTCTCCTCAGGTAGCGGGAAATTTTGAAATGGGAAATGACCTGTTTCAGGACCTACTGTAGAATCCACATGCCCATCTTTTAACACTGACTACTTATCCAACCAAAGCAGTCAGTGTAGTCAACCAAAGACAACTGATCTAGCCAAGAAGGGGAACTGAAGATTACTTCCCCAATATTTTTCATGATAGAGTGGGGAGGAAACCAATTGGGATTCTGGAACACACTAGCCATCCCTCACTCTGGGAACCACCTCAGTGGAGGAGACAGAGTTTCACGCAGCCATCTGCAGTGGCCAGCCCTCAAGACGGCCCCCTGAGATCCACCTGCTCCAGGGTTGTTCTGTATGATCAAGAGAAGACAGCGGAATTGATGGTAGGCCGTTTCCAAGATGACGTTTTGAGACGCTGGTGGTTCGTTTTCACTCTCCCACTCTCTGCTGGTGCCACACTCACGCAGAAAGCAGCCACCGCCAGGTCATGAGCAAGTCTACAGAGAGGCCCACCTGTCGACCAGCTGAAGCCTCCTCCCAAGAGCTACATCAGTGAGGTTGGAAGCAGGTCCTCCAGCCCCAGTCGAGCCATCAGACAACTCCAGCTCCATGAGACCCTCAGCCAGAAATATTCACCCAAACACGAATCACATGCTCAGACCCCTGACCCTAGAAACCATAAAATGATATTTGTTTTAAGCTCTGTTTTTTGAGGTCATTTGACATACAACTATAAATAAAACAATTGGACTCAGTTCATATCAACATGGCTCACGTAGCAATAAGCTTTAAAATTCATTTTCCTTTATAATGCTTTGGATAACTTATGCCTCCTTCTAGGTGGCCTAAGAAATTGTTTGTGGGAGGCTGTATCCAGGTTACTACTCTCTCTGTTTCAAATCTGCCTTTCTAATTGCCGAGCCCCTGACTCTGCGAACCCCATCTCTGCTCTCCACCTAGCTCCCTGTAGCTTTCTCTAGCACTAGGTACTGGAGGGAGGTGGGTAGGAGGAGGGCAAGGGCTTCCTGTTTCTCACCTTTGCTGTCAGCATGAACTTAGCCACGCTTCTCTGTCCCCGCAATGGCAGCAGATTTTGGTAGTGGTCGTTGATGCCTAGCTGGAAGTTTTAAAAAATATCCAGGACCAGTGCCATTGTGCCCCCTCAGAGACACCGGCTTGCCAATCTTCCTTGTTCGAAGTTTGAGATTCCAGCTCCACAGCGCTCTCCTCCAAACTTTAAAAATGTTTAAATCCCAAGCTTCTGGCGTTTACTCCCTCTCTGATGCCTGTTTTTGTCTTTTTAGATCTCCAATACGCAAGTGATAATTCCTTATATTAAATTTTCTTTGTTAATTCTATTAATATGGTTTCTGTCTTCTGACAACCAATCTAAAGTTGTCTCCCTATTACGCTCTACACCTGTTTGTCTCCTTCCATTTAAATTAGAAATTAAAGAATAAATATATAATTATCTTTTTCTGTTTTCCACTGGTGTGTAGGCTTCATGAGGCCAGGAGTCATGTCTGTTCTATTATGATGTACTAGTGACACAGAGAAGCTGATACATAAAAGTTACTCATTTAATACTTGTTCAATGAATGAACGAATGAGGAGTAATTTCAGTTATTGGTGGATCAATACCTAAATTATGTGAGCAATGCAACTCATTGCATCATCAGACAGTGAATTCCGTTTTGTACCTGATGAATTTGAGTTGACCATGGGATATTCTGTGTGGTGGGCAGAACAATACTTCCCCACACATGTCCATATCCAGTTCCCCAGAACTTGCAAATATATTAGCTTACATGGGAAAAAAAGACTTTACAGATGTGATTAGTTAAGGATCTTGAGCTGACGTTATCCTAGATTATCCTGGTGGGCCCAGTGCAATCACAAGGGTCCTTATAAGTGAAAGGGGAGGCAGGAGAGTCAAAGAAGAGATGGAGGTGGAAACAGGTCTGGGCGATGTGTCCAGGAGCCAAGGAATGAGAGCAGCCTCTGGAAGCTAAGAAGACAAAGAAGCAGATTCTAGATTAGAACCTCCGGAAGAACACAGTCCTCGATTTTAGCCCAGGGAGACTCATTTTGGACTTCTGATTTCCAGAACTGTACAATAATTTGTGTTGTGTGGCTTTAAGCCACCGTATTTGTGGTCATTTGTTACAGCGGCAATAGGTAACTAATATATCTGGTAGAAAAGTCCAACAGGCTGCAGGTTATACTGGCCTAGTGCTCAGGGGAGAAGGGGGCTGGAGATCGGGGCATCAGACTTTTCAACGTACATTGGTAGTTACAGCTGAGTAACTAGACAAGATCACAAAGGACAAAGGCAGTGGGTAGAGTAAGAGGTGACGTGATGCAGTAGTTTGAGTCAAGTCGCGCAGCTAGGACTAAGTGAGGCGTTAACGGAGAGTGCCCTTCCCCACAACTGTAGTTTGTGCAGCTGGGATGGGCAGAAAGGAGGGCCACAGTGGGGAAAGGAAGCAAAGCCGTGGGTACACCAAAGATGAAGCTTAGAACTTTGTCTACAACCTGTCTGGGGAACACTTACTGTCACTCAACAGTGCCAGGCAGTTCAAGTCCATTTCCCTAGTGTCCCCTATTTTACACCTTCTCTCTCTCCAGATTCCCGCCTCTGACCCTCCCATGATCATTTAGTCTCTCAGTCATTGAGAAAATCAAAGCAAATTAGAACACTCCCATTTCCCCCACCCCAAAATTTCTAACCTGCCTTCATTTGTCTCTATATCTTTTATGCCATCACTATGCACCTTTATTTTACCTTACATGCTGTCACCATGGGAAGCAACCCTCCTGTCAAAGGCCAACCCACCACCTGTGCACTGGATACCTTACACTTACCTGCCCTTGGAAATCTCACCCTCTCTCCTACAACACCAATTGTTCTCTCTTTATACAAGTATCCCTTAGTGTTCTCATATTTAAAATGCCTTCCATTGACCATGCGGCCCTTTCCCATTATTACCCCCAAGCTGCCTACAGCCTCCCCTTCTTCACCTTACATTCACTCCTCCGACCATTCCAGACATTCTTTGGATGCCACTCCTGCCCTGACACTGCTCATGTCAAAGCCACCGGCAATCTCCATTGCTGAATCTAAAAGTCTTGTGGCTTCTGTGTCACCACTTTCTCCTGGCGGGGTTCTCCCTCCTCCACTTGATCTTTAAAAGAGGGTCCTAGAGCTTTATCTTTAGCCTCTTTCTCTCTTCTCACCTACGTCTTTTCCTAGGTCATCCAATCAGTCCCAAGGCTTTAGAATCTATAATGGCCATGATTCCAGTTATCTAAATGCCTACTTGACATCACGGATAGCTAAAAGGCATCTCCAACTTAACGTGATCAAACCATAACGCTTGACTTCCCTCCTTCCAACCTGTTCTTCCCAATTTTCACGTCTTATAAATGGCACCCCCACCCCTACAATTTCCCAAGTCGAAAATCGTAAGTTATCTTTGAATGTTCTCTCCCTAACAAACTCAACACCCAACCCATTAACAAGTCCTGTAGACTCTACTTCCAAACTAGTCCAAAGCTTAGCATCTGTGCAATAGCTTCCTAATTGGTTTAATCCATTAGCTTTGAGGTTCCTTTTTAATAGGATACTTGCCCCTTGATATTTGCAGGGCTGGCTTTGTCATTCAGAGCTCAGCTTAAACCTCGCCTTGTCAAGAGACCCTCACACCGCAGCCACTCTAAGATTACTGTCAGTTCACCCTCTTTTAATTCTCTGCAAAGCCACAGATCATTGATATTTCGTTTGTCCCCCCTCCCGTTTATTACCGTGTTCCCCAGGGCCTACAACATTGCCTGGCACACGGCAGACATACACTTTATTGAATGCATGCAAAAGCACCGACTGCGTCCTGTATTCTCGTCCCGCCTCAGCGGGATAGTTTCATTAAATGTAAAATTCCTTATTGAGGATTAACTGGATGCAAGGTACACCCGTCCCCCACCAGTAACCCGCCTTCCTCTATTTCCCCACTCCCATTCCTTGCACACACAAAAAAAGTGAGGTGGGATTTGGAAAACCGGGTCATTAGTATGGTCTTTTGCCACATTTCGTTGGCTTCATCGAGCTCAACGCGACAGAAACAGCAGCAACATCAGCGAAGAGGGGGACGAAGATAGAAAAACCTCACCGCCAGCCAAGGGCTGACCGCGAAGGACCTGGCGCAGTCCCCGAGCACCGCACGCTGAGAACTGTAGTCTCCCGGGAAGCCCCGGGCTGCAAGGACCGGGGCCCGCACGCCATGCTGGGAGCTGTAGTCGGGGGCCGGGCAGCGCGCCGCGCCGGAGGCCGGAGTAGTTGAGACTCCGCCTCTGCGCTCCAGGCGGCGGCCGGGGCAGGGCCCAGTGCATGCCGGGAGCTGTAGTCCCTCCGGGCCCCGCTCCCGCCGGGCGCACAGGCCGGAGGCCGCGCCATTTTGGGTCCCGAGCGAGGTGCGGCCGCGGAGAGCCAGAGCGCAGGCGGGCTCGGCCCCCGGCGCCGGGCTGGCTCCGCCCCCGGGGCCCCCGGAGCCCGCCCCCCGCTCACGCCCCGCCTTTCCCCACGTGTCTGCCGCCCAGGGGAGGCGCCTGAGCCGGAGCGGGCCAGCCAACTGGCCAGCCAACGGTTGGGCCCGGTCGGTGCTGAGGGTCTTGGCGGCGCCCGGGAGCGGTGCGGGTTCCCGATGCTCCCGCGCCGGCTGCCGCGGGCCGGACTGTGCGCTTAGTGCCCGGCTCTGGCCCCCTGAAGCGTCCGCGGGGGTGGGAGCGGCCTCGGCCCCTCGGAGACGGAGCGGCTGGAGGACGAGGCGGCGGCCGCGGGGAGGAGGATGGGGGCCAACCAGTTAGTGGTGCTCAACGTGTACGACATGGTGAGTGCGGCCCCTGGCGGCCCCGGGCCCCGGCCCAGGTCCTGTCGCCGGCCGGGCTCGGACCCCGGCCCATGCGCTTCCTGCCTCGCGTCTCCGCCTCCCGCCGAGTTCTCCGGGGGGAGGGGGAGGGGAGTATTATTTTCTAATCCTCGCGCGTCTCGGTGCTGCCCAGTCTGCCCGAGGGCTTTGGCCAGGGGTCGGATCGGCTTGAATCTCTCGTGCGCCCCCAGCTTGGCCCGGACCCGGACCCTGGCCCTGGGCCCGACACCTTGGCGGACGAGCTTTCTCTCCGCCAAGCTTCCATCGCAGGTCTGACTTCCCGCTCCTGCCACCGGGACTCCAGGGCTGCCCCGCTTACCCCGTCTCATCTGCCTCCTACTCCCCCCGCTTCTCTGTTTCTGCCGAACCATACATCTCTCTTCAAGCCCAAGTCTTCAAAACTCTCAAGCCCCTGGGAGTCCAGAAAGTCGCAGCTGTCCATGCCTGTGTGCTAGAATCTCTGCACAGGTGAACAGGAGCCACCACACCCTTGCCTCTTAGGCGACCTCGTTAAAATAAATGAGGCTAAAATTTATCAAGAAAACAGCCCAACCGAATCATTTAGAGATCAATGCTCCTTGCCTAGATTCGGAAGGCCCCTTTCCAGGTGATGCAACAGGTATCTGACGTGACCACAGGAGAGGGAAGGGAAGAACTTGTTTATTATGTCATCTAACTTTGGAGTGCTGGACGCGCACAGAATCACGTCCAAGGATTGGTTTGCCTTATAATTGCAATTGAAATACCCGGTAGAGAATTATCATTACAGTTAAACAAATATTTGCCTCTGTTTACTTTTGGTGATTAGTTTTTGGTTTGTAATTTTTAAATTTTTCTTAAAATTTCTTTTTGTGGATTGGCAAGTGAAAAGTCCTCATCATTTTTGTTGTCTTAAAGATGCAGAAATACTAGAGGTCTGGAGTCTCGGTTCTCATTCACAGATCTAAACTTTTTTCTTGCGTTGTTGATAGTTTCTAAATTTACAGTGTAGCATTTTGGGGAGAAAAGAGTTCCTTTACCGGCACCAGGGAATTATACGAGGGTGGAGAGATTGCCTAGGACTTGAGGTGAGTTCTCAGGGGAGTTCACATCAGAGCTTGGAGGTGAAGAGTTAACATTCTGAGAAAAGTGAAACATGATAGAAAGTTACAGAAAAGAATAATCAGAACTAGAGGTCCTAGGAAAGCAGGGCACTTTGTAAGCTCTTTGGCCTGTGTCACTGGTTAAGAAATAATTCTCCAGATTTAAACTTTTCATGGTCAGTATGTACCTTTATTTTTCAAGACTTTTCATTGCCATTTACTGTTTCTTTGCCCACTCCCCCCACCTCCTAGTGATCTGAATTTGGTTTCTTATTTATTTTAGACTATTACACACCATCCCTTAGGATATATTCTGTTCTTGAGAACACAGCATGCCTCTTCTAGATTATTGAACCCCTCTGTAAATTAGGATTATGCAATGGGCAGAGGGCCACAGTTTCATAGCCTAAAAAGAATCTGTGAAAGTAGAGGAAGAGAGTAGTTTTGCTTTTTTAGTAAAACTAAAAGTACGTTCTTTGGCATATAATGGGCTTCTTTATACTTTAGGTATTTTGTGAATCACAGAAAACATTGCTAATTGTGGTAAATGTGGAAAAAGCTAGATATAGTTAAACCAGTATATTTTAAAGGGAGGAGTGTTCTGAACAATGTTAAACATATTAACTAATTAACAAAGATCTTGTTCCTCACATCACTTCTGTAAAGTAGGTACTTGCAGAGGAAGCAAGTAGAGAAAAAGGCAAATTAAACTTGCCCAGATAACTAAAAATAGGGTCTGGAATTTCTAGACCACAGTGATTCATTATCTTGTCTACTGAATAATTCCTATGTTTATTTCTTATATATTGCTTTTTCCTATAAACAAGAGGAGAAGGAGCATATGAATATTTATCGGAATTATTAGACTTCTAGTAAACTTGTCCTTGTATGTTCTTTTGAGGGCTTCTGTCTGTGATTTTTTATGTCACTAACACAGCGATCTACAATTATTTATTAGTCCCCTGTAGAAGTCACAAAAGTGAATTCTTTAAGGAATTTAGGATCTCATAGGGGAGGTACACAGTAGTAACAATTCAAAACAGAATAGCATGACTTTGATAAGAGCAGAACATGATGGAAAGGAGGAGGGCTACATGTAGGATCGGGGAACATGGAACGATAACAAGGGGCAAAACTTGAAGGATCAGTAGGCTCTTTGCAGGCAGAGAACCGTCAGCATGAGAAGAATGGCAGGAGGAGGAAAACGCAGGATGGACTTGGGTGATACCAGCTGGTGCAGTATAACTAAAGTGTCAGATGCATGAAAGGAGACAAAACGGAAAGTTTGATTAGAACTTTTATTAGTCTGGGGCTAGAATGAAGGGTTAAGGGGGTCTATGAGCCAAGGGGCCCACTTAAAAGTTTTTATGGTTGAGAGCAGTATGATCAAAGTTATGTTTTAGAATTATATTCACTTTTCCCAAGTCAGTATTGCGTTTTGAAACATTTTCGCTTGATGTCAAAGGCACATTCCTTTTATCTTTGGTAGTACTTGCTGTTTGTTGTAGATGCCTTTGATGAGGATTGCTGTGGTCTGTACAGGCCTAGTACATCAGCTGTCTGGTCCAGCCTTTGTAAACATGAAAATCAGCCTTTGGTTTGCTCTTGCAGTCACTGTTTATAGGGACCTTTTGCCATATGTCCTTGTGCCTCTTGTCTGTGAAACTATCACCTGCTCCAGCTCTGACTGTATTTTTCCTCTTCGCTACATTGGGAGATGCTAATCAGTTTTCTTCTGTAACTCTGTACAAAATAATTGTGTCAGGGTCACCTGTATTAATTCCTTCTCATGGAGGAGTAGTGTAATCCTCATAAGGTTACCTAATCTTACCCAGCACTGCTAAATTATTGCTTGCCACCTTCTCAGTGGTTATGTTTCACTTTGTACTTTGGGATAATCTACCACCAATAAAACATGTCCTGGAGTTATTTTCCAGGTCTTGGGAATGAGGTTATTCACATACTCCTAATTTTTACTGGTGTACATTGTAAAGCAGGTGATTCATATTAGTTGCAGTTACTGGGACAGTCTCTAGTGTGGTCACATTAGCACAAGGTCTTCATTTGTCACAGATCCAGATTATGTGCTTTTCAGATGATCCTGGCTGCTAATGGATTTTTATAAAATAAAAATATGCAGTAGTGTTATTAATTTCTAGGTTTATTCTGTAAACAATCTTCCTATTTTAAAATAATATCTGTACCTCTTCAGAGTCTTAATAGAAAAGAAACACTTTCTAGGACTCCTCAAATTAAGGCAGTTTTGGTCTGGACTGCATTCTTTTGACGCTCCTATTTCCATGAGACTCATCCAAGAGAGTGAGGTCATGCCTCGTGAGATAGGATCAGGCTTTCTATACATCAGCAGATCTAAGTCACACTTTTTGGATGTGTTCCAGACTCCTAAATATGCTCTTCATCTAAATGATTCCATAATATCACTAAAGCAGCATGTCCAAGAACAAGCTTTTCCCCCTCCATCCTTTCCCCATCTCAGACCTGTCCCCTTTATCCAACACCTCCACTCCTCAGTACCTCTTGTGTTGTAATTTTATCTTTTACTCAGTTCCCCAAGAACCCTGGGAGTAAAATTAAATTCCTCTTTATTGCAAACCCTTCCTAGTCAGGTCACCAAGTCCTGTCTCTGTTTCAGTTTGGTCGATTCTGTCTAAAAGTCGCAGAACTTGACAATCAGCGGCTTTAACTGGAAGGGTACTGAAGTCCAGAGATAAACAGACCCTGGGTTACTTCAGCATCACAGCCAGGTCGTCAGGGACCAAGACTTTCCATCCTTCTATTCTGCTGTCCTCAGCACGCTGGCTTTTATTCTCGGTTGTCCCCTCTTAGTTGTAAAAGGGCATAGCAGCAAACAGAGTGT
>NW_006436814.1:1693579-1699749 GCF_000325575.1 Pteropus alecto
CAGCAGGACGTGAAGGAGGGCAGAGGCGAGTAGGGCATTTCTCTACGCGCAGCTCTCTCCTTTAACACAAAGAGCAGGCGTTGCGAGAGCCACCCTCCTTTCCAAGACAGAGTCCAGATTTGGTTCACTTGGGGCTGTGATGAAGCCGAGCAGGAGGATATCTGGCTTTCCTAGCTTTCTGGTGGGTTGTGGGTGAGGAATGCTGTTGGATATGGCAGTCAGCTGGGAACCTGTGATGCCTGTCACGTATTTTATTTTCCGAGTATTCTTTAAATTGGTTTCCCGATCCTCATCCCCACAGTAGTTTCTCAAGTGCAGGCCCTCGTTATCTCTGTTTGTGTAATATCATAGCCTTACTGATTTCAACCTCTGGTATTACTTCATTTTAATCCATCTTCCCTTCTGTTACTAAAGTCATTCACCTGAAAAAACAGAAATGATTGTTCCATTCCTCTGCTTAAAATTCACCCGCAGGATAAAGTCTATGCCCTTTATGATATAACCCCTACCTGACTGAGGAAGACCCACCTCCCACAAAGCCCCCACTGCTTCCCACCCCAACAGACATGCTTTATGCTCACACAATGACATTTTTGTTCTCCGGCAGGCTGTCCTAGTGCACACCTCAGTCCTTCTGTCTGCGATACCCTATTTCAGACATGATCAGCTGCAGCCTCCTGCTCCTTCTGGCTGTAGCTTAGCCTTTGTTCATCAGACCCGAGTGAAAGTTCTCTGCCCTAGTCGTGTTTCCTACCTGTCTCACTGCATGTATCATAATTCTGTGCATCCTGCTAGACTACAGTTCCTTGATAGCATTGCACTGTCACCAGTGTCTAGGACAGGGCCTGTCACTAGAAGGTGTTCTGTAAGTATTTACCAATAAATAGGATTTTAATTAGGCAGTTTTATCAGGAATGGTGGCACTACTTAAATGGCTTGAAAAGGTCATCTGATACCCCTTCGTGCCAAATACTTATTTCTGTTTTATTTTTCCCTTAATACTTAGTACATTGCTGGATTTTAGCTTCGATTGTTGGAATAGGGTGACCAGATGAAGGCAGGTAAATCATGGAATTGGTTTAGGAAATACATCAAATATTCTTCTTTGTCATAGTTTTTTGTATGTTTTTCCAACCGTGGCACTAGGCTGAGGGAATTTTTTTAATCTGTGTATTTTTTGAAGTTGGATCTTACTCTTAGGAACATAATCTTTCCAAAAACATTGTCAGTTCCTGAATTTTAACATAGATTAACTAGTTAATAGGAACTAGTCTTAATTTTCTTGTACCAAGTATGCTTCTTGGGCCAGTGCCATTTCTGCCACTACACATAGAAACAATGACCCACGACTCTAGCTTTAAGGAAAAAAAAAAAAAAGGTAGTCATAAATCTGTCCTCCTACATTATTTGTGGCAGTATCTTTATTTTTTGGTTTAGTCTATGTAAGAAAATAATTCAATCACCGTGTGTATTTATTTTCTACTGCTGCGGTAACAAATTGCCAGAAACTCAGCAGATTTATTATCTCACATTTCTGCAGGTCAGAAATCCCGGTGGGCTGGGCAGTTCCTCTGCTCCAGGCCTCACAGGCTAGAGTCATGGTGTCAGCCAGCCTGGGCTCTGGGGGGCACATCTGCTGCCAAGGTCATTCGATTGTGACAGAATTCACTTGCTTGCATTGTAGGGCAGCAGTCCCATTCCTTGCCGGCTGGCACCTGAGAGCCTTTCCCAGCTGCTTAAAGTTTCTTGTATTCCTCACCTGTGTCTTCATCTTCAAACCAGCAAAAGTGCGTCGAGTCCTCTTCCTCTTCAAATATGTCTGCCCTCCCCTTCTGCCACATCTCTTCTGCCTCCATCCAGATAAAGTTCTCTGCTTTTCATGGCTCGCGTGATTAGATGGGACCCACAGGGGTATCCAAGATAATCTCCCTGTCTTTAGATCTATGACTTCAGTTACACCTGCACAGTCCATCTGCACGTGATGTAACATGTTCACAGGTTCCAGAAACTAGAGTATGCCATCTTAAGGACTCATCTGCCCACCACACCATCTGTGAAAGGTATTTTGTAAACTTAAATATGTTCAATGTTCCCTTTTAGCAGCCCCTTGACTTGGCATGGAATAAATATTAAGTTAAAATGGAAAATTTGAAGTATTCAAAAATTAAAGTATGGAAACCTTTTTTGATTGGCAGATGCTCAGATGTTAAGGGGTCCAAGCATATTGGTGTCCACAGGTCCTTGAAACTGCAGTGGTGTAGTGTATCAGTTCCAAGGTCACATTTATGATGATGGATAAAGTTAAAACAATTTAATGAAATTCGTAAATTAAATACTTGTAACTACCAAGGAGAGCCTACTGTTTTAGGTGATTTTTTTTGTTAAGTGGATTTTTCTTAAGACAGAATGTACTTATACTTTACATTTGTTGACTGTCAGATTTTCTACATTATTTAAAATCCAAAGCAACTTATTGTTTAAGTGTCACCCAGTTGGTTAATAGAATTAAAGGGAAGATTGCCAAAAAAAATCTTAAAGTATAAGAAAGGCAAAAATGTCGTAAGGGGGAATGAGATACAGGAAAATAATTTTAAGTTTCTGTTTATCTGGAATGTATTTTGGTATATGACCGATGGCCCCCTTACCCCCAAAACTTAGAAATTAACTAATTGACCCCACATTGTTTGAAGTGAATGTCTTTCTTCACTAAATTGTGATGTCATCCTAGTTGTAATACTAAATTCTTGCCCATACAGCATTATCGAGTCTACTCATTACTACACTATTTTAATTATTATAATTTTAATTATGTGGCTGGGCCAGTTTCCTTTATTATTCCCAGGTTTTCTTGGATATTATTCACTTCCTTTTCTAGGAATATTTTATAAGTCTCTCTGGAAAACATACATTTTTTTCTTTTTTTTTAAATTGTGTTCAAAAACACAATGTTTACTGTCTTACCCATTTTTAGCTGTAGAGTTCAGTAGTATATATTCACATCGTTGTGCCACCCATCTCCAGAACTTTTCATCTTGGAAAACTAAAACTCTGTAGCCATTAAACAACTTCCAATTTCCCCCATTCCTTCAAGCCCCGGGTCCCACCGTTCTGCCTTCTGTCTCTGTGAATGTGACTAGATACCTCATCTAAGGGGCATACAGTCATCGTCTCTTTGTAACTGACTTATTTCACTTTGCATAGCATCTTCAAGGTTCATCATGTTGTAGCATGTGTGAGCGTTTCCTCTTTAAGGCTGAATAGCATTTATTCCATTGTATGTATAGACCACATTTTGTTTACCCATTCATTTATCGATGTACATTTGGGTTGCTTCCACCTTTGAGCTATTGTGAAAAATAGTGCATGAACATAAGTGTATAAAATCTGCTTTCAATTTTTTGGGAATATATACATATGTACCCAGTACTCCATAAGTTATTATTTTTTTTTATTGGAATTGCACTAAACCTATAAGTTAGCTTGGAAAGAATTGGCATCTTTTCTATAGTATTCTTTATTTTTCCCCAGTGCTAAAAGTGGGACTTTTTTTTTTTTTTGCTTTTTGAAATTTTTATCCAGAAAATACATGTGGATAGTTAAATAGGGTAATGCCTAACTCATATATCAAAGGCATCTGTTAACAAAATAGACTTAATAAGTAAAATGTATGGTAGGTACAGTGAATGGTAATAAAGCAGGGAGGGGAAGGGCAGTGTAGGTCAGACTGGGCTAGTGCAGTGGCTACTGTGATTTCAAATCAAGTGGTCAAGACAGGCCTCACCATGGAGAAGGCATTTCTAAAGGGTACGCCAGGGAAAGAATGTTCCAGGCAGAGGGTAAACTAGTACAAACGATGAATCGAGCCACGTGCTTCTTAAGTAAATGTACAGCAAGAAACGAGAAGTTTTTAGGAGAATTTCTGATTTATGTTCTCAAATAGATTGACACGGATTATTGAAAATAGAGCAGGCAGTCCCAAGAAAGAACTCTCTGAGATTAGGATACATTCTACAAAGGGGAAAAGCACCATTGCCAACTTTAAAACTACAATGGGTGTTACTTAACAGATATAAAACTAAAGAGAAAATAGCAAGATTCAGAAAATCTCTCAGAACTCTGAGCAGAAGAGTCAGTATCAGTATCCAAAAGTATGAAGTGCTAGGCAGAATATTTTAAAAGTTAGGAACATTCAGCCAAAGCCTGGTTTAACTTTCAAATTATAAAACTAAAGGGAAAAAAAAGTCCTACAGATATACACAGAAGGGGATAAAATCAGATTGACTTCAGATTTCTCTGTCATGACACCAAAGCCTTAAGAAAATGGAGCATTATCTACAGAGAAGGGAAAGGGAAAACATTTCGGTCTGAATGCTGCATCTTCTCAAGTTGTCATCTCTGTGAAAAAGGACACAGACCATATCAGATACTGTTGGAGAGTCAAAAGATGACTCAAAAACTTAAGAATGAGGAGGTGACAGTATAAAAAAAAATGCCATGGGCATCTGTACTTGTTTAATATAGGCAAACCCTATTATATAGATACGGGTGAAAACAGTGCCAGTATCCAGAATTACCCTTCAAAGAAAACGAACACGATGTTAAAAAATTCTCGGATTATATTGACCAAACCTCGGGTGAGGGAGGAGGCAGAAGCATCTAGCAGCCCTGCATAAGAGGAAGTAGGTCAGTAGATAACAATCGATTCTTGTTGGTATTAGAAAATCGTATTTGGAGTGGATGTGTAAATTTTTTTTTCATGTAAATGTAAGTCTTGTTGGGATAAAGTCAGAACTAGAGCGGAAACAGCAGAGAAAACATAGTCCATATGGTGTAAGAGAGAAAACAAAAAGAGAAAAATGTAAAATGAAGACAAGTAGGACCAAGCATATAAATTATGAAATGAAAGGAAGTGAATTACAATCCCCTGTTAAGCTTGTTAAGTGTGTTCATAGTGTCCTTTGCCTTATGTGGTCAAAACTGTTGTTGTTTTACGACCTGTCAGTTTCGTGTCATCCCTAGAAAAGGTTTCCCTGGCGTGAAATTATAGAAGTAATCTACATGTGTGTTCCCAAGTGGAAGGCCAGTCATCCCAGCGCTATCTCCTGAATGAGCCATAGCTCCCTTTGTTAATTGGAGGTACCCGCCACACTTAACCTATACTAAATTACCATGGGCATGTGAGCCTGTTTCTTGATTTTCTTTACTGTTCTTTTCTGTAGTTGCTCCTTCCTGCACCTTTATCAGATGTTTAATTGCAGCGTTCTAGTGTGTTTTGATAACTGGTGATGAAGGTTTCTCTCTTTCAGAATTTTCTTTATTCTTCTTATTCATTTTTCAAATAAAATTTAGAATCAATTTGTAAAAAAAACACTGGGATTTGAAGTGTAATAACATTAAATTTGTGAATAATTTTGGGGAAGAATTGATAGATTTACAATATTGAGTCTTCCCACAATAACAAGAATTAACATTTTTTAGTGATTTCTGTATGCCAGCCATTGTGCTAAATAAGCCTTTCCCTCATATTATTGTCCCTTTTTAAGCTGATGAAACTGAGGCTTAGTTGAAGAACCTGCTCACATTCATGCCAGAAGCGGTCGAGCTCTGACGCCGGAATCTGTGCCCTTCACCACCGCATCGTATTTCTCCTCCTCCCATCCCTGGGAAGTGGTGTATTTCTCTGTTTATCCTCATCTTTTACCCCTTCCTAAACTAACGTCCACTCTGTGTTCTTTGGGACTCAGTGACTGAGTAGTGATAGACATACCCCTTACGTTTGTGGGCTTTTCTGTAATGGCTAATTCTGTGTATGAACTTGGCTAAGCTGAGCTGGAACCCAGTTTAGTCAGCATCAGCCTAGATGTTGCTGTGAAGGTGGTTTTTAGATATGATCAGCATTTAAACAAGTAGACTTTGAGCAAAGCAGATTATCCTCCATAATGTGGGTGGGCCTCGTCCAATCAGTTGAAGACCTAGAGAACAAAAGACTGACTTCCCCTGAGCAAGAGGGAATTCTGCAGCATGTGGCCATGGAACATGAATCCCAACATCTTTCTTGAGTCTTCAGCCTGACAACCTTTGGACTTGAACTCCATCTTCAGCTCTTTGGGTCTCCAGCCTGCCAGCTCACACTATGGACTTTGGACCTGTCATTCTCTACCTCTGCCTGA
>NW_006436814.1:1700030-1733254 GCF_000325575.1 Pteropus alecto
AGACATACCCCTTACGTTTGTGGGCTTTTCTGTAATGGCTAATTCTGTGTATGAACTTGGCTAAGCTGAGCTGGAACCCAGTTTAGTCAGCATCAGCCTAGATGTTGCTGTGAAGGTGGTTTTTAGATATGATCAGCATTTAAACAAGTAGACTTTGAGCAAAGCAGATTATCCTCCATAATGTGGGTGGGCCTCGTCCAATCAGTTGAAGCCTTAAGAGACAAGACTGAGGTCCCCTGAGGAAGAAGGAATTCGGCCTCCAGGTGAGCAGCAGCATCATTTCCCCACTGGGTCTCCAGCCTGCCCTGTACCTTTCACACTTGCCATCCCCCAGAATCACGCGAGCCAGTTCCTTAAGATCACTCCTTACTCCCTGCCTCATCTGAGTGAGATTCTGTAGTCTGCCATTATAGTCTTGCCCTCCGCCATGCTTGCCTGCGGCCCTCATTAAATCAAACTCTCCACATACCCTACATCTCAGCAGCTGGAGAAAAAACCGTACTGACGAATCTCACCTTAAAATCGTGACTACAAACCCCAGGAGGACCCTAGGTGCTGTCTGGCTATACTCCTTATTTCTCGTCAGCTGACTTGCCCACACCCCAAGGTGACAGCAATATTTCCTGCTCTCCCCATTCTGAGCTCCCAGCTGATGACTTTGCTGCTTTTTTCACCTAAAAGGGTGGGGGTGGTGGGAGGGGAACTGAAGAAAATCTTCCCGTTCTCCCCCCACTACTGTCCTGCTGTAGCGTGCCCCCCTCCTGTTTCAGGGAATGGGCTGAATCCCCCGTCCTGCTCTGAGGCCAGACCCCCCGCCGCGTGCTGGATCCGTCCTCTCTCTGTCCGCCTGGGCAGTGTTTGCCTCTCTCCTGTCGTTCCAGTCAGTCCGTGGATAGGCCGTGCATAGCGTTATCCAGTCCTCGTCCATTAGAACTGAAGAACATTAATGGGATACCTCGATGTTATCAATGTGCGCCATGCTCCCAGACTAGGGATTTGTGTCTTTAACCAGCTTCTTCAGAGGTGTCGTGTGTTGCTTTAAAGAGCCTAGCAAATACAGAAGCAAATAAAACATACAGTAATTGCTTCTGAGGTTTGTGACACTCACCTGAAGTTCCCCTAGGACTTGTCATCCTGAAGCAGTTCCTTTGTCCACTGTGCCATCTCGTTCATTGCTGCTGCTCACTGGAGGAAGTGGCAGCGTGCTGTTGGCCACCAGCAACGGCTTAGAGGTTTCAGCCTCTCTCTGGCTGGCTGCTCACCCGTAGGGGCCTGCTTCTCACCGCTGTCCTAACAGCTCTCCCTGGGGCTGGCAGGTGAGAGCCCCAGGACCATCTGCCCTGGTTCAGAACAGGAGCATTGACATGCAAAGGAGTCAGGGCTGAGGCAGGGGCAGCAGGAAGCTCTATCAGCCTCTTCCTTGATCAAGCCTACTGTCTGGAGTCTGTTAAAAGTATAGTTGACCCTTATAATTCTTATAATAAAGTCAGCTAGAGAAAAGAAAATGTTTTTAAAAACATAAGGAAGAGAAAGTATATATGTATATTTTATGCCTTCATTACACACCTAACTTTTTCTTAATTTTCTCACTATTTCTAGGCTATGTGATTAGTCTGCGCTTTTTTTCAAATTGTCGCAAATCTCCAGAAATATTCCAGTGCATTTATTGAAAAAAATCCACATATAACTGGACCCATGTCGTTCAAACGCATGTTTTTCAAGGTCAGCTGTAATGTAATGCAGTTGTCTTTGTGCTGTTGCCTGGAACCAGAATTCATGGGTTTGTATCCTGCCTCCTGCTTTTTAGTGTGTGACCTTGGGAAAGTTACTTAAATTCTCTGTGCCTCTGCTCCTTTCTGGAACGGGACTAGATCTAGTTCATAGGGTTATTGTAAGGATCATATGAGTCAATTTACATAAAATGCATAGAGTGATACCTAGCACATGATAAGAACTAGAAAGTTAGCTATCGTTACTGCTAATTTTGTTATTTGCAGGTTTATAGAAACTGAACAAACTCCCATTTGAATACTTTTTAGCAGTTGTAACACTTAATACCTTGATCTTTGGACTCTGCTCGCTTTATCTGAAGGAGCGTTACACTACAGAGAACAAAGTGCTATCCAGCTTGAAGCATTAAAAGCAAGCTGTCTGTGTTTGACACCAGCCCTGAAACCTCCATCACAGCATGTGTAAAACATTGGGGTTAATTGTTTTGCCCCTTGTGTGTTAGAGTTGACAGCTGGTCTTTGGCCTTTCAGCCAGATAAACTTAATGGAATTAATTTATAAGTCCTTAAACATTTGTGGAAATCGTAAAAATAAACAGCTTAGCCTGAGATTGGTTTGTATACTACAGTATCATTATAATTTCTAGCTCACTGTCCAGCAGTAAAGTAAAAGAACCACCAGATAAGGACTTTTACATGATATTGTTGCCAGCACTTCTCAGTGTAAAAAGAGTGGTTTGGTTGAAAGTCCAGTTCAAATTCTCCTTTCCAAAAGGAACATATCCCCTAGATTCTCTGTCCTTCAGAGATGAGGGTTAGTTACAGTTCTCAGAATAGGAGGTCTCTGCATTACTGAGTTAGTGATCAAGTGAGGACGTTGTAGGGAACTTAGGCAGACAGTAGGTGATGGCTGTTTCTCTTTACTTGTGATGTGGCACGCAAGGGATCACCATAATTTCACACTTAAGGAAAAATGATGACTAACAGTAATAAGCTTTATCTTACCGTGAGGTTGTTCAGAATATTTGAGGATTGTCGAAATCAAGGCCGCATGAGCACCTCTATGAGAAGTAGAGTTGCATGACAGGAAAAGCCGTCGGTGAAGGCTAAGAAACCTGGGTTCTATTTTCAGCTTAGCTACTCGTTCCTTGATATTGGGCGCAGTGTTTGAACACTCCTAATGTGATTTTCTTGTTTTACATGGACTGTTACCATTGAGAAAGAGTAAGTGAAAGAACGTTTCACAGTGGCATCCAAAAAACTTACTGATGTGCACGTTTGTGTTAACAATTATCAAGCTGTGATTGTTACATTCTTAACGTGTTCCTGCGGACAAGGACTGTGACAGTCGCCCTCGCAGCCCAGTGTCCAGCAGAGCCCCTGACACTTAGGAGGTGTGCATGTGTTTACTGGACCACAGTTGTCTAACTTGCTTTATTTATAGCTTTGCTGGTAAGTAAACATTCAAAATGAGATTTAAATTGAGATGCAGGAGACCCTCCTAGAACAATGTTTCTCAATTTTTATCTTGGACCAACCAAGAAATACATTTTACATCCTACCCGTTATATACACACGTAACTAAAAACAAATGTTCAGGAAACACCCTGCTATGTGTGATAACCTCTGATAAGTTTGATTCCATTATTTTTCATTCGTTTAAAATAATGCTGGTGCAACCCACTGAAATGATTTCAGGATTCTCTAGTGGGTTGCAACCTGCAGTTTAAAGATAGCGTTCAAGAATGCAAGCTCAGTGAGAATGGGCACTTCATTTACGTCTATATCGCTGGTGCTTGGTAACTGGAGAAAGGGAATAGTTACAGACTCCTTGCTGCATTTCAGCTCCTCAGGTATTTGAGTGGTTTACTAGGTGTACTGAGTGTAATGCAGTACAATAATATAATACTAAGCATCGTGGACCGTACAGAATTAAGGCTCAGTCTCAGACCTCATGTACTTTAGAGTCTAATTCAGAGGGATAATCAAGTGTAATTAGACCTTAAAAGAAGTTTCACTCTCTTACGAAAATATTTGACACAGCCATAGACACAACTAAAGTAAGTGCCTGATAGGAGAGATTTGCCAAGAGCTTGGTTTTCTGATAGAGATGTGGTATTAGAACCAAGAACTGACGACAGTACCCTGCCTCGTCTGTTTCTCATCACTAGTAGAGTCAAACTGTGGGTTATATAAAATAGATTTAGTCTTAAAAATATTCAAGAGGCATTTGGTTCGCTCCTAATTGGACTGTTAAAACTCTATTCTTCTTTAAATAACTTATCCGTTCACAGCGATCCTGTGTGTACCTTGTTGCGGATCCTAAAAATTAGGCCTTTGGCAAGCACAATAATTTTGTTTTGAAAATTGATTTACCTGGTCGATAAAGAGGAGGAAGCTTTAGCTTTATACAAAATACATAGCATCACATTTTCCTTGGTTTTAGATTGTGAGGTAAGTACGAAGTTGTGTGTACTCACACTCGCGTGCAGGACAGTGCTTAGGAGCGTTTAAGACCCAAGTACAGTCAGCCCTTAAGAAGGCCAGCCTTAAGCTAAGCTTAAAATTGACGGTCAAAACTGAGAAGAGAGAAAAGAGGGTGTGATCCAGGAAGCATGGCTGCCCTAGCATTCGTTCATGTGTGTGTGTTTGGCTACAGTGTCACAGAACATTCACGAAACTTAAGACACTACTAACTAAAAATTACTGGCAGATCTTTTGTAATCAGGAGAGATTACTTTCAAAGATTCAGGCTTAATACCTAATTTATCAATTTATATATAACATTGTAATGTTTTTGTTATAGAAAGAATTTTTTTTTCTCAGACCTAGAAAGTGAATGATGTGCTTATTTTAGATAATATTCTCTAGTAGTGAAAAGATTGGACATTTTCTTAGATATAAGAATAATGGGATAGAATTCATTCATTCTTACAGTATAAAGCAAGTTAACAGATGGCCCTGGGTGTTCATGATTTCAGCTTAGACACTAGACTATCTCAGTTTGTTCAGTGAGTTTTTTATCAACTCTGCTTTATGACTAGCCCAGTGCTAAGGCACCATCGATAGCATTTTAATAGTGCTTACTATGAAATAGCATTTGCTGCGAGATTATCTGAGACTCAACCCAGTGGTACCAAAAAGACATCATGAGGTGGTTTAACGGTGTGGGCATCAAGGGCAGTTTTATATGAGACAACACTATAGTAATTATCCCACAATCTCCACTAGTCACAGTTTATTTTGGATTTTTAATTCAATCAAAATGTCTTTTCTATTCCCTAAGCACCTTTTTACAGGAATTAAGTAAAACTCTTGCCTTAATCCAGATGAACCTTGGTTCTAGTTTTTCAGAGGAAACAGTCATACTTTATACTTAGATTATTTAATGCTACCTTTTAAGGAACGCAGGCCCAGACCCTACCTAAGTAGTTATATTAAGTGTTTTAAGTTCCGACTAGGGAGATAGCATTTATCGTTCTGTCGCTTGCAAACAGGAAGCATAAAATTGTATTAAATTGATAAAGCAAATCACTGACTAAAATGAAGTTTAGTGAAAGTTCTCTGTCAGAAGATAATTTAACATTTTAATATATGGATGTAATATAGCACAGTCAGTTCACTTCTGTAAACAGTGCTTTAAAATAATAAATGGAAATGTTTAGGCCAATTTTTTGCATTGAGGCAAAATTGGGCTCAAAAGTAATCATACTCATATATGTATTTTTTGCTTTCCCACATATTTTAAGATGATTATTTACTGTGACTTGTTTCCTCTTATATTAATACTTTAGAATGCTTTGAAAAGCCTTCTAAACCAGTGACACTGGTTGGTGTCAGAGGAGGTAAAGTGTGTATGGGTGGGCCTCCCCGAGCCTCTTCTGTGTACTCATCATCTCTGTGGCCTCAGGAAGTACAAGTCCAGAAGGTCCCAGAGCCAGAGAGAGATGTGGCTCTCCGGCCCTCTGCTCATGTCTCCGGTGAATATGTGAGCGTCCCGTGAAACCCTGCCTTTCTTACAGAGACCTTTTGCTCGGATCTGTCCTCCAGAATACGAACCATTGCTTGTAGGAGTCTTGACTGCCATTATTTGCCATTCAGTTTAGTGAGTCGCCATTCAGTTTAGTGAGTCACCGCTCCTGGTTATTTGACATCCACTGCCAAAGATTCTTGAAAATTCTGAGAATTAACAGATAGCCAGAACTTATCTGCTGGAACAGAAGTATTAGGAAGGTTGATATTGTCAGTAACTCTACTGACAGTTCATGTTCGCCATGGGTCAGACACTCTTTAAGTACTTCATCCATCATTAATTCATTTAATCCTCACAGCAACCCTCTGCAGCAGATGCTGTTTATTATCTCCATCTTATAAATACGGAAAGGATAAGTATCTTTCCCCAGGTCACACCACTAGTAAATAGTGAAGCCAGAATTTGAACCAAGGCGTTCTGACTCCAGGATCTGAATTAAAATCAAACTTTTGAGACAGATTCAGTACCTTAAAAAGTTATCAAATATTTATGAAAAAAAATAAGGCAGAGCGCCCCAGATTCCAGCATCCTTTCCACTATAGTTCAGATGCTTCAACTTGTGTTAGTTGTAATATTTGAATCCACCTTTTTTTTTTTTTAATCCAAGCAGTAATCTCTGAAGTAAATTCAGATATAACAGAAGCATTGTCCTTGTGACCTAAACCGGAACAAAGGAATGTTGTGGCTTTCCCGTTTGTCCCTAAGGGAAAGATAGCCTTAGGTTCAGCTGACCAAATGACATCCTCGGTTGGGATGGTTTAGGTAGGTGGTTGACATGAGATGTTGTGGTAACTCCGCTGCCGTCTCATGGTTTGAGAGAGACCGTTCGCGGTAGCATCTGGCTGATTTACTGTTTTCCTGTGGTGTGTTAGGAAGGGTTTGCAAGAATCAAACTGTAAATTAACTGAAACAAACACACACAGACTCGCTGAGGGATTATCTAGTGTCAGCACTGGGAAAACTTGAATATACGGCCTCCTTTGTTGGACCTACCCCCAGTGTTCTGTGTCATTCTCCGTCCCACAGTGTGGCCTTCGTGCGGCAGATTCTGAAGGCTGGCCCCAGTGTCACCGCATAACTGGGAGCACAGTTCTTGAACTGGCCCCCTGCATACGAGCTGCACTCAACCTCGGCCCCGGCTCTCGGAGTAAAAGCGCCCTTTTCCCAGTATAAGTGAAAAGTTAAGCTTGTGGTCACACTCGTCCTGCATTATCCATTTTTCCCAAGTATGTGATTTTAAACTTTTGGCATCTCCTTCTGTTTAGACAACAATATCAAGGAAGACATACCCAACAAAAATTAACAAATCTTGCTGACATCCAGTCATATCTAACTTAGCAGCTTGTTTTGTTTGTTAATTTTTCATGGATACGTGTTCCTGGCTGTGATTGCATGTTGCATATTTATGATATATTTACTGTTAGAAAACGTCATTGTTTTGCACATTTTTTAAAGTAATGACATAGGATAGAAACGAAGATAGAGAAGCATTGAGAAGCATTATTTCAGAAATCTTAAACTATGTGAGGATAGCAGTTACTTCAGCATGATAGCAACAGCAAGTCATTCATTGTAGGGGAGTTTTATACCTGAAATCATTCAGTAAAAGGCTCGGTCCTCATGTGCTTTTCTTGTTTCAATTGTTTGCAGGTATCTCATTAAATCCTCACTTAAAATAGGCATCATCCATATTGTCTGCATAGCCTTGGCAGGGCTTTGAGGCAGAAGGACTCGATGAGGCATGGTGACCTTGAATTAAACACTGTCTTCCACAGGCAGCCTGCCCAGGTTTTAAAGATTGAGCCTTCGAGGCGTGATCACTAATTAGAGCCAGGAAGCCCTACCAGGAGCGGAAACGTTTAGAGGGCGTCTTTCCCTGACCAGCTCTCCGTGGACGGTTTACCCTCGTTCCTTTTAAATCCATTCCAAAAAAAAAAAATCACACTCAAGAAAAACATCTTCATAATGGAAATTCTAAAAATTTTGTCACTAATGTACTGCTGTTTGTCTATGAAGAAGTGGCTAACCAGAATATGTGTTTATAGAGTTGAATTTTTTTCTGTTCTTGATGTATTGTTTGTACCCCATTTTCCATACGTTTTTGTAGGCAGCTGTCTAGAATTAAGAATGCAGTCTATAAGTTGAGAAGTCACCTTTTTAAAGGTTTTTAATTGGGCATTTGAGTTCAAGAACTAATTGCACCATCTTTTGTATTAGAAAATGTTTTAGAGTATTTTTTTTCAATTCTTTTTTCTTTTTTTGGTCAAAAGACCCTCATTCATAATCTATATATTTTATTTCACTCATAGTAAATTTTATATCGGACCTTTTTTTAGAATAAGAACAGAGAAGTGGAAACTTTATTCTTCATGAGTAGACAAAGTATGTGTCTGAAGGAAAGTTTTCCCTTGGGGAACTCATGGTATTTATAGAATAGTTTTTGTTTAGGTTTACCAACTATAAAACTATATTCTCTTCTGCCATTTGGTATAAGTTAGTAGATCCTTCTAGCATTTTTTAGTATAGAACTACATGAGATACAGTTCACATACCATACAGTTCACCCTTTGTGTACAATTCAGTGGATTTTAGTGTAGTCACAGAATAGTACAGCCATCATCACAATCAATATTAGAAATTTTTCACCTTCCCCAAAAGAAATCCTATACCCATTAGCAATCACTCCCATTTTTCTGCAAACCTGCCGATCATAGGTAACCACTAAGCTACCGTCTATCTGTATAAATGTACCTGTCCTGTGCATTTCATACAAATGGAACCATACAATATGTGGTCTTTTCTGATCGGCTTCCTTCACCTGACACGCTCTCAGGGTCATTGATGTTGCTGCTTGCATCAGTACTCGGTTTGTTTTTTACCGAAGTAATAACATTACATTGTGTAGATATACTACTCTTGATGTATTGATCAGTTGATTGACATTTCGATTGTTCTGCTTTTTGGCTGTTAAAAGTAGTACCGCTATGAACTTGATTCCGATTGTTGTTGTGACTACTGGAATTCATTTCTCGGTTATAAACCCAGGAGCAGAATCGCTGGGTCACACGAAGCTCTGGGTTTAATATTGTGAGGAACTAACTGCCAGACCTTCCCACTGCCACACCGTTTTAGATTCCCACCAGCGGTGGTGCAGATTCCAGTTTCTCCACGTCCCTGTCAGCACTTGTGTATCTGTCATTTTGATTATAGTCTTCTGAGTGGGTGTGAAGTGGTATCTAATGGTGGTTTGGGATTGTATATTTTCCTGAGCGAAATGCCTGTTTAGACCCTTTGCCCATCTTTAGTCAGTTTATTTGTCTTGTTCTTAAGTTCTAGGAGTTCTTTACATGTCGTGGATATACGTCACTTATCATATATATGACTTGCTGGTGTTTTCTCCCAGTCTGTGGGTTGCCTTCTCACTTTATAGTGTCCTTGGAAGCACAGAAGTCTTCAATTTTATAAGGTCTAGGTTATCTAGTTTTTCTTTTGTTGCTTGTGCTTTTGGTGTCAAAACTAAGAAACCATTTCCTAATATAAGATCATGAAGATATACTTTGTTTTCTTCCAGAGTTTTATAGTTTTAGATCTTACATGCAGGACTGCGATCCATTTCGAGTTAATTTGTGTTAGTGGTGTGAGGTAGGGGTCCCACTTCTTTCCTTTGCATGTGGATGTCCAGTTGTCCCAATTCTATTTCTTGAAAAGAGTGTTTCTTTCCTTCACTGGACTCTCTTGGCACCCTTGTCAAAGATCAATTGACCATAAATGTAAGGGTTTATTTCTAAACTGAGTTATATTTCCTTCATCTGTTTGCGTTTTTATGAGAGTTACACACCATCTTGACTACTGTAGCTCTGTACTAGATTTTGAGATCAGAAAGTGTGAGTCTTCCAACTTTTTCAAGATTGTTTGGCTATTATGCATCTCTTGAATTTCCAGCATCAGCTTATCAATTTCTGCAAAATGGGCGGCTGGGATTTTGATGAGGTTTGCAGTGACTGCCTGTCAATTTGGGGAGTGTTGCCATGCTAACAACATTGTCTTCTAATCTGGCAGTGTGGAATGTCTTTCCATTTATTTAGGTCTTTAATTTCTTTCAATAATGTTTTTATAATTTTCAGATACAAAACTATGTAGTTCTTCTGTTAAATATTTTTTAATGCAACTGTAAATGCAATTGTTTTATTTTTGTATCATTCACTGCTAGTATGTAGAAATACAGTTGATGTTTGTATATTATTCTTGTACCGTGCAACCTTGCTGAATTTTTTAGTTTTAATAGTTTTTTAGTAGATTCCTTATGATTTTCTGTATAGAAGATCATGTCACCTGTAAATAGAGGTAATTTTACTACTACTTTTTCAGTCTAGGTAGCTTCTTTTTTTCCTCCTTGTCTAATTGCCCTGGCTAGTATATCCAGTACAGTATTTCATAGAAGCGATGAAAGAGGACATCCTTGTTTTGTTTCTGATCTTAAAGGGAAAGCGTTAAGTCTTCGACCATCATATGTTAGCTGTGGGTTTTTCATGGATGCATGCCCTTTATCAGATTGGGGAAATTTCTTTGTATTCCTAGTTTTTTTAGTGTTTTTACCATGAAATTTCTTTGTATTCCTAGTTTTTTTAGTGTTTTTACAATTTGCTGGATTTTGTCAAATGCTTTTTTGCATCTAATGAGATGATTATGTGTATTTCATACTTCATTCTGTTGATACTATATATATATATTTTTTTTTTTTTAAGATATTAAACCCACCTTTTCATTCCTGGAAGAAAGCCCATTTGTTTGTGGTCTAGAATCCTTTTTTTTATGTTGCTGGCTTCAGTTTCCTAGTCTTTTGAGGATTTTTGAGTCTGTAGTCATAGGACAGATTAATCTTTGTTTTTGGTGTCAAGTTAATTCTGGCCTCATAGAATGAGTTGGGAAGTGTTTTCTTTTATTCTATTTTCTGGAGTAGTTTGCGAAGAATTGGTATGGATTCTTGTCTAAATATTTGGTAGAAATCACCAAAATCATTTGGTCATAACCTTTTTTCTTTGTAGGTAGTTTTTAAGTTGTAACCTTTTTTCTTTGTAGGTAGTTTTTAAGTTACTAATTCTCTTTTCTTTCATGCTCGTTCATTATATATCCAAATTTTTTATTTCTTCTTGAGTCGGTTTTGGTAGTTTGCATCTTTCCAGGAATGTGTCTGTTTCATCTGTTATCTAATTTGCTGATGCACAGTTCATAGTATTACTTATGATCTTTTTTATATCTGTAAGGTAAGTTGAGATGTCTATTTATAGATCTCTGACCAGTAAATGGTCACTTTACTCTCTCAAAAGAAATTAACCTTTAAATTTGAGGGCCTTTCTAGAGATAGAAAATACAAAGAAACATGAAAAGCAAAAAACTGTGGAGTCCCTGATCGTTGTTGGTAACAGTGAGTAATCAACATCAGCATTAATTCCTGCCTGGCACGGAATACTGAGACAAGCCTTTGGGAAGAAATGATGTTAGGAGTGGGTAGCTCTCTGCTGTCACACTGTCCAAAGAAACGGCTCTGGGTTAAATCCTTTTCCTCGCAACTTGCGGGCTTCCCATAACCTTGAGCAAAACACTTGACCTGATTGTCCAGCTTCCCATCTGAGGGTGGAGACAACGCCACCACTTGCAAGGCCATCGGGCCGTCGTTTTCCGTGCTAGTTCCTCCGCGCTTCTTCAGAAACCTCACATGGGCCAGATCTCATTACACTGAACTCCCGACGGCCGACTGCATTTTTGGATGGTACATTTTTCTCTGATTTTTAAGTTTCTGTCATTTTACAGATTTCGCAATTTGTAAAATGTGTCAAAGCACACCCTTTTATTTTTTAGAATGTAAAGTCTTGAATGCAGGGAAATTTCACACTAAAGCAGTATAGCACCTTCCCAGGCAGCATACGAGAGTTCTAAGCGTGAGATCCCTCAGCGTGGAAGAGATGATTTTCATTTGTGAAAGCGCAGAGAATAAAAGATTTCTGAGTTCAGGACCTCACTCTGACAAGTGCATTCCCATCCTAACCTTGTTTTTACCCTTTGACCAGAAGCCACTGATTGGGTATAATTTTTTTTTTTTTCATGAAAATCTTTGTCTCTTAATAAAACATTTAGACTCCCATTATAGAAATTTATTACAAAAACACTTTGAGAAGGCTATTTACTGCTCCACTAAAAGATATATTGTTAAAATTAAGTGATGTTAGACATCAAATGGAAAAAATGCTCAATTTACTATGAGTTTGAAACATTGTGGCAGTGTTTTATTGTAGATGTTGTAGACAAACCATTAATGTATATATCTCGTTTTGGAAAATACCCTGTATTTTGAAAGAGAAGCTCACACGTGAAAAGCAGTAGGTCGAGCTGGCAGCATCCAGAGCAAAGGCCTGCCGGAGCCGCCATTAAGGAAGTCAGCAGCACACAGACCAAATTATTGGTTGCAAAGAGTATAAACAATGGGGTTTCTCAAACGGAAAAGGCAATTTAAGACCTTGAAGTTGGCTGCCCAGGAGACTTGTGGCTGGGAAAAGACTAGGAGAATTCTCTGCTAGTAGAAAACACTGGGAAAGGGGGAGAAGGGGGAGGGTAGCAAGGAACTCAGAAGGGCATCTTCTGTTGTAAGGAGGCAAGGACTAGATTCATCTCTTTAGTTCCCCTTACCTTGTTATTCTGAAAATGTTTAAACCTTCCAACAAAAAGTGATAAGAAGAGCACCATCTGTATACTCTTCCCCTACATTCACCAGTGGAAAAGCCATGTTGCTTTCTCTTACCCTTTCCCACCCCACCCACCCCCACCAAAGGTAAGTCAGAAACATGACTGCATTTCATCTCTGCGTCAACACGTTTCCTAAACAGACGTCCTCTACCTAACCTGTGATCTCTACTGTGATCACACCCAAGAAATTTTCAGGTGCACAATACCGCTAATGTATAGTCCCTATTAGTATCTCTGCCATTGTCCCAATGATGTCTTTTTGGCTTTCCTCCCCCCACCCTCCCGCCCCTCTGGGAGCCAGTTAAGATTCCTTCATTGCATTTGTCATGTCTTTTTAATCTTTAAAAAGGAGCCTCCCTTTTTTTGACTTCCATGTCATTATTTTTCAAAAGAACAGGCTACTTTTCTCAGAGAATATTCCACAGTCCAGACTTACCTGCCTTTTCCTTATGGTTATACTGTGGCATATTCGACAAGAAAAGTAATGGGAAATGTGAGCTTTCTCATTTGTTACATCAGGAGCATATGACATCAGTTTGTCCAACTATTGACAATACTCAGTTTAATCACTTGGATAAGGCGATATTCACCATATTTTCCCATTGCAAAGGTATCTTTTTTCTTATAACATGGGAAAATGTAGCTGTATCATAGTTCATAATATGGATTTACTATAATTTAACCATTCCCTTACTGATATTTAGATTGTTTCCAGTATTTCGGTATCATACACAATAGCAGTTAATGTCCACGACTATGTCTTTACATATGCTCAAGTATTTCTATAGAATAGATTCCAAGAGGTGGGATGGTTAAGTAATTGCCATTGATTCACTTTTCTGCAGTATCTTCCTCACACCCTTACCAATGCCAAGTATTAGCAATCGTTTTTGGATTTGCCAATCTGATGGGTAAAATAAGAATGGCAGCTTATTTTAATTACTGTTTTTCTGTGTACTAATGACCTTGTTAGTGCATGTTTGTTGACTACTAATTTCTTCTATGATTGCTCAGTTGTCTCTGGGTTTTGGAGTTTTGTTATGTTGTGTTTTGTTCTGTTTTAGTGGAGCTTTTAAATACAATATCCCTTGCTGTCTGAACCTTTGTTGCCCAAACTCTGGAATCGAATAGATTTAGATAAATATTTTGAGAAATCCCTTGCTATATGCACCCTCACTACTCTCCCTCCAAAATCAAATTGATTCAGATAAAAACATATCCCTCACTTTCCTGACTCGCCATCTAAATTCAGGATGCCCAAAGCAGGAGCCGAATAGAATGAGACAGAGAAGGAAACTTGTATTCTCCTACTAATCTGTGTTATACGTGTTACAGATCTTTTCTCCCTGTGTATTGTTTATTTTCCGACCTTATTAATATAGTTTTATACAATAAAAGGTTGTAAATGTTCATGTTGAATATCTTGTTTTCCTCTGTAAATTCTAGGTTTTGCTAGGTTGGCTTTCTCATCTAAGATTTTTTTCAATCTATTTTATTTTCTTTGCGATTATTTTTAGACACTAGAATATTTAGATATGTGAAATGTCAACACATTTTAAATAATACAGCCCTTATTATTAATTTTAAAGACCACCTTTACCATATACCAGATTCTTTTATACACACACACACACACACACACACACACACACACACACACGGATTTGTTGCTGTAACAGTGGTGCCATACCTTTTTAATAAATATTTGATACTAGATGAGAGAGTCCCTTGTTCTTCTTCAGATATTTCTTGTTTATTGTTGCTTAATTTTTCTTCCAGTTACATTGTAGCAGGAAAAAAAATTGACTTTATCCATTTATGCTTTTCCAGCAATATATGAGAATGTGCGTTTTCCCAAGTCCAGGAGAAAATGGGTCTGGAGTCGAGGTTGAAACTTGAATAAAACCTAGAAAAATTAAAGACAAATTATGTACCCTCTAACCTGATAGTTTTGTACGCTAAGTGTCACTCACATGTTTGCTTAATGAGCTTTAACTCAGTTCCCGTCTTCTGTGTGTAACTCTCTGCAGTCTGTCCTTTGAACCCCTTTCTCATTCATCCACCGTAATTTCATCTCACACCACTTATGTACATTTCCTTCCCATGCCCCTCCACCCCATCCGTCCCCGGAATTTTCTATCTGGGGAAATCTCATTTGTTCCTAAGAAAAACCCAGTTCAGGTATTACCTTTTCTGGGAATTTTTTTCATGCCAATTATAAGAAAATGTTCTAACCTTTGTGCTTCATGTTTATTCCTACATTATTATCAAACTTTGAGCTGAATCAGGGCATAATATGCTATACATGTCATATATATGTCTTTTTTAAACATTTTTCGAAAAGAATAAAATACCCCTGTCTTAAAGGAGCTCACCAGAGAGTAAAAGGGAATGCTTAAGATAGAAGAAAAATAGATATGAACGTAGATGTCTTGATTTTTTAAAAAGTCACTAACAGGAGAGCTTTTGTATTCATTTTTTCCACAACCTGACCAGATTTATATCTTATCGGCTTCTGCTCCAGGCCTTAGCTAATGTGCTTGTAAGCAAATCAAGACATTTGTTTTGCCCCAGAAAGGCCTTACCCAGGTGATATGTGGCACAGGCAGAGGCACAGAGATAGGACCAAATGGGTCGTTATTGTGGGAGTTTCAGAGGGGTGAGGAAA
The DNA here is from genome assembly GCF_000325575.1 of Pteropus alecto. Lineage (NCBI taxonomy): Eukaryota > Metazoa > Chordata > Mammalia > Chiroptera > Pteropodidae > Pteropus > Pteropus alecto. The sequence goes on from NW_006436814.1 coordinate 1,715,202, forward strand.
AATATCAAGAAATGGGATTAGAAAGGCCAATTTGGGGAGTAGTAGCTTCCTATCATATGAAGTTGAGTCGTACATGAACAGATATTCTGAATCTTTCCTTTCTCTCTTAGTACTGGATGAACGAGTACACCTCGTCCATTGGAATTGGAGTCTTTCATTCAGGAATTGAAGTATATGGCAGAGGTACGTGTACACACCGTCCAAATGTACTTTCTGAAGATTTTTTTGCTTTAAAGGAATTGCAAAATCAAAACTCTAGCTCTCCCTTTTCATTGTAACTGCTTCCATATCGCATTGCAGAAAGTAGAAGAGCCTCTCTCCTTATCTTTATGTCGCATTTTGAAAAAATGCCTAAAGTTGAATATTTGGGGGAAAAGTACCAAAGCACATGAGTGTAGGTTCATTTAGTTATCCTTAATTCTAAATATTATGTCTCAATATTTACCTCTTGAGATTGTTATACCACGATAGTTTTGCTCTGAGAACATGATAGAAACAATCATTTTGGTTGGGAAGGGTTGATTCTAGAGAGGGTCAAACTTGAAATACCAATTTCCTGAGGGAATTTCAGTACTTTGTTTTTGTAGACCATCAAATATATAGTTGTAAAGTTTTAAAATATCACTGAGCAAATCTGCCCTTGACCGCTCTAACTTTTTGCTCAAGAATGATGGCCTTTGTCATTAACTCAGCCCCTTTTAGTCTTTATTACCTTTTATCATGATAAACGTGACAGGAGCCACTTAAACCCAGCAGCTCTGTTTTCAACAGCTTTTCCCTTTGTTCTGCCCTCCACTCTTGGTGCAGGATAATTCAGACTGTAAGCAGCGATGTTCTGCACACAGCAGATCACATCCCGGTTGCACCAGGATTGTGATAATATATTAGTTTGAATCATAAACTCACCCTATAGCAGAAATGCCTTTATTCATTTCAGCGAGGCAGCCTTTGTCACCTCTTAGAATGTGTTATCGCCATTTATTTGGTTACCCCCCAAGACTGCACGCCAGCTTTAGCTAATACAAAGAAAAGGCTCGTTTACTTAAATGTGTCAGTATGGTGTTTTTATTATCCCTTTTTTATATTGCACATTAGCTGCTTCTAGGTGTAATGTAGCATATTAAATGCTGGCTGGAAGGATCTGCTATTTAAGCTTCATTTTTACTTGAGAGGCTGCATCTACCAAATACTCCCCAAAAAGCTGAGACTCCTGCTGGAAGTTTCAGTGGCAGGAGAATTGCTATGGGTGGGATCGTAGTCGGGGGCGTTTGCTCCTCTTCTGATTTGGCTTTTGCCAAAGCCGTGTGTAAATTCCTTCCTTTTTAACTGAATTCGTATGGTATGTTACAATTTTTAAAGTGCCATCAAGTTTTGAACCAAATGACCATGCTGCTGTGAGGTAGATAAGGGCATGTGGCATTTTCTCCATTTTTCAGATGAAGAAACCAAAGCTCAGACCTGCTGAAAGTTGTAAACAGCAAAGAAATAAATAAACAAATGAGAGGGGGGAAAAAAACCTGCTGAAAGTCATACTGCTCATATTAACAGGACTAGAACTTGAACCCAGGTTCTTACATACTAGTCTGTTGCTGTTGTGTCTTCCTAATCATTGCTGCCTTTCATAAAATGATTTAGGAGTGATTAGCAACATGGTCCAAAACAGGTCTCTAAGCTTAGCAAAGCCAGGGCAAAACATATTCCTGAAAGTGAACGATTGCTTCTCGAATAGAAGAGTAAATGGCTCTGTGGCTTTCCTTACTATAATTAAAAAACGTTAAAAATCCAAATATAATTTTCCCTTGTCTAACCTGATTTTTATGATTTGTCATAAAAAAAAATTTAATGTATATGTCAGAATTGAATGTTAAACACTTTATTTCTCGTTTATATCATTGCTTTTTTTATGAAAGTTCTGAATCAAAAGTAAAATTAGTATGTGCCTTGTTCCTTCTCACGCTTTGTTCTTAGACCTTTTAAGCTCATATTTAATGAATTTTAAGTGATGAGATTCATTTAAACAGTTGTTCGGAATTCTTTAAATAAGCCCACTAAGATTTGCCACTTAAATATCTAAGTATCTCGTATCAGAATTGTAGCCAGAAATTTTAGTTCCTTCCTGATCCGAAGTCAGTCTCCATTCTGTCCTGAAGGAGAGTTTGTATGTGACGAGCCTGGGTGTACGTTCCTCATGCTGCAGGCAGCTCCCACCCGGCTTAAAGATTTGCTGTGGAGAGTGCGTGAGTGTATGTGTTAATTTGGCAGTATATTTTTTCTCGAATGAGGGGAATTGAATTCAGTTTTCCAGTTTTGCTAGTGTTTCGCTCTTAGAGATAAACCAAGAGTCTTCAGCCTGGGTACCATGGAAACTCTTTATTAGACAGCTTTCCAGTAACGTACAAGTCTGAAATTTGATCGTTTTAGTTTAGAAAGTGGCGAAACACCGACTGACCACCTACTTAGTTTGCCCTGTCACTTTGGAGTGTCGGTCACTCTCCGTGCCAGCAAGAGCAAACTCAGCGTTACCTCTGAGCGTTTTTCATTATTAGAGTTTCAGGTCTTTTGTGTCAACTGTTCTGTACAAGCAATAACTGAGTGAGATGTTTGTGAAAGCGTTAATAAACTGGAAAATATTTAGTGTCATTATTATTTATCCTCATCATTCATAAAAGCTAATTCAGCATTCTGGTTAAGTTTTGTGTGATAAATACTAAAAATCATGAGTTTTCTCTTTTCAGAATTTGCTTATGGTGGCCATCCTTACCCCTTTTCTGGAATATTTGAAATTTCCCCAGGAAATGCTTCTGAACTAGGAGAAACATTTAAATTTAAGTAAGTAGGGAGGATAATTTTTATTACGCTGTTTTAGGTGCCAAAGCTTATTTTCAGGCATACGGAATTCATTCTATAGATTAAAATCCAGGAAATTAAAATGTTTCTTTTAACATTGCTTTAGTTGCTGACATTTTATTTTAAAATCAAATCTAAGTGGTTGTGTAAAGATGGGAATCAGCCAACACAATGCCTGAAATAACCTAGTCTGTTGCTTTTACCGAAGACCTGTATAAGTTATTCTGTCTCAAGTTCTGCTTTAGAAAACATTCATATCCAATGATTGCTTCTGTGCAGTCTCCTGTTTGGAGTGAGGTGGAGGAAAGTTTTATTGTGACCTAACACTATTAAAAAGCTCTTCTTCATTTTCCCAATGAAAGGGGTACTGTTTATAAATCTCAAAGAATTAGATAGTTGATTAGCCAGAAAACTGTTGTTAAAGTACATGTATTCCATGCAGTGATAAACCTAAAATATGTGGATATGAGTACATGGGAGCCTTATGAGTAGCAAACAGCCCTGAAACTCTGAATGCCAGTCGTCAAATTTCCATTCCTTGCTTAAGGTTTGTATTTAAAGGAATGTTTGGAACCTTAGTTTCAAGGAGAGTTAAAGAAACTTCTGGGCCTATAATAGGTGCCAAGTGAAAAATAGTGAATGAGGTTGTACCATTGAAATTCAGTGTAGGGCTACACACGTTCATCACTCCTGTGTTCGTGGTTCCCTTGGCCCACAGCGAATAGAAACACGTACCCCAGGGCCTGTAATGCCCTCCTGAATCTCTTCGCCAGGGCTCCCTGTCGGCAAGACTGCTGGATAAAAAGGTTTCCTAAGTATTCTCTGCTCTCTGGGATGCCTTACTCGTATCTGACTAAAAGTCCACCTTCTGTTGAATAACGTCTGTTGCATTTCCAGAGCAGTAGTTAGGGTGAGGGGTTGGTTTAGGTTGGGTTGGGGTTTTTTCTTGGTTTTATAGTGCTTTAAAAAAAAGAAAAGTAGTCGTTTGACAGTTCATCTCACTGCAACACAGTAGCAGATAAATTAAAAGATTATTTCTGAAGGAGAGTACGGCCCGCCGCCTGACGGCATGTGTGATCAGGCAGGAACATTTGCAGCATGCATCTCGTTCTCTAATAATAGAACTACTTACACAATAGTTGTAAAAATAACTCTGATATTACATTTTTAGTATAATGACATTGTTTTCTAAAGAAAATGTCTTATTTTGCATTTATATTGTTCAAAAGTAGTGTACTTAAGAATTTATTGCAGAAAAGTGGAAACTAAATTAACTGAAATTTTTTAAGTATCTCATGTACCTTTAATATTACGTTAACCTTGCTTTGTTACATCAATCATGATATTCCTGGAAATAAGCAAGTCATTCAGCATGCTTTGTATAAATACCTAAAACTCACACAGCTATGTTTTTTTTTTCTTTTTCTTTTTTCTTTGTGTTCTTTAAGAGAAGCTGTTGTTTTAGGGAGCACTGACTTCCTAGAAGATGATATAGAAAAAATTCTAGAAGAACTGGGAAAAGAATACAAAGGCAATGCCTACCATTTGATGCACAAAAACTGCAATCACTTTTCTTCAGCTTTATCAGAGGTAAATTAGATTTTATGCTACAAGCTCTTCAAATAAATAAGATTTATTTATTTGTCGTATAAAATATGGTATTATGTTTCTTTCTCTTGCTTGAATAACCTTTCTAGAGTTGGAGACTTTAGAGTCAGCACAGCTTTCAACTATAATTACATTCATGGCTTTGCAGTGGGTAGAGAGTGAGTACAAATAATTGTCTCTCTTATTTTAATTCATTTTATTACAATCTGAAACTTCCACTTTAAAAAAGTTAATGCCCAAGAGACTTTTGCTTCTTAGACACTAAGATTTCGTTTTTCCTAAATTTTAGTTGCCAACTGGAATTTTTTCCTGGCTCTTACTTATTAATAAGTAATCCATTTCTCCTATCTCAAAGTTATTTTGCCAGCTTATCACACAGACACTTTTTTGCCTTCCTGATTCTTGAATCCCAGGCAAAAGACCAAAACTAGATCAAAATTATAGAACCTTCAAAAAAGAAAACAGAAGAAAGCAAAAGATTATCAGATAAGGGCTAGAGAATTAAATAGTGCTTGAAAGAACTCCCCAGCTGTCTCAGAGCAGCTGGTTGCAGTGGCAGCATCAGGTACCACAGAAATGACGAAAGGTGGCAAGGAGCATGTGGGCTGCTCTTTCAGGGACCTCCTCTGCGGGGTGCTCAGCTGCCTGGCCCTTTTCACTTCCCTCATGACTTCCACACAGAGCTTTCGAACAGGGCGATAGGGGACCACTGGTGTGCTTCGCAAAGTACATTTCAAGGATCAGCAGCATCAGCATCACGTAGGAATTTGTGATATGCATTGTCTCTGCCTCACCGCTAATACACTGAATCCGAGTCTTCGTTCTAACATGCTCCCCAGATGCTTCATGGGAACATGAGGGTTGGAGAAGCAGCGTCAGTCTTGAGGATGCAGATACCGGTTGACTTTCAAGGAAGAGGGAAGGTGGTTCTGAGCTTTCTCGAACCTAGACATGACATTTGTAGGGAATACATTCAGAGATCCATAGAATGCTAAAATTGGCAGAGACATCAGACAGCATCTAATCCAGTCTCCTCATTCTACAGCCAGGAAGTGGGCCCTGGTTAGAGAACTGATTTGTCAGAGATTGTTGTGGAGAGCTCAGGTTAGACCCCGACTAAGTCCAGGGCTTGCGTTATACTTTGTCATTACTTCCTCTGGCTTCGATTTATTCTCTCCCCCGAATAAATTAATAGCTTTACTGAGCATCTCTAACACCAACCACCTCAGCCCTGGTCTAACCCTGAAACCACGTCACATTTGGGAGTCCAAACAGTAGTTCTGATGTCCCTGGAGCTGTCTTTTTAGGTCACACACAGTCTTCATGCCTTCCCCGTACGAGACTCAATAGTTACGTGACTTAGCAGCTCACTAGTGACAGAGCTGCAATGAGCACTCTGGACAGCGAGGCACATGGGGAGCTATTTCAGTAAACCCCACATAATCAGGGCAGACAGATTTAATGATTGGCACTCTCAAGTTTATGAATCTAGTGCGCTTCTATATCTTTGAGGACAGAGTTTGGAGATACATAATACCAGTCGCAGATAATCATAGCTATAATTATAATTGATTGTTGATATATGTACTGTGTTCGGCATTCTAAAACTTCTAAGAATTATCATCATTTAACATCATAGTTATCAGTTCACATACTTCCTCTACAACAAGAATTTTGTGCGGGCCTGCAAGCTAATGATGGTTTTTACATTTTAAATGGTTGAAAGCGAACATGAAAAGGCATCTGTACAGTGGCGTGTGCAGATGATGTGTAACGCTCAGCTTCCGTGTCTGGGAAGTGTGACTGGAGCACCTTCTCGACCGCCCTCGGCCGCAGCATCTGATTCAGAAGGGCCTGAACAATGAGGAAACCTGTTATCTCACGACAGAGGAAATCCAGAACAAGGCAGGCCCCCTGTCGGCGTGGTCAGTGTCTCAGCAGTGCATGGCATCAGTGGCCTAAGGTCTTTTCACCTCCCTGAGCTGCCACCCCCAGGATGCCGGCTCCTCCCTCAGGGAAGCCGCGGCGTTTTCATGCACCACGTCGGGTACCTCGACATCCAGAGGAAGAAGAACGCTCGGTCTCTCCCTTAGTTCTCTGAGCAACAGTGAGACGTTTTTCCGGAGCCTCCCGCCCTTTCCAAAATGGCCCAAACTGGGTCCAGTGCCATTTCCAAACCAGTCACTGGCAAGAGGAGTGGCCTCACCATTTCTAAAGGCCACCGGTCCAAATGCCTTCTGGAAGTTAATATTTTAAATGGAAAATTCAAGATGTGTAAAAGTAGAATAGTGTAAGGAGCCCCTGTATACCTATCACTTAGCTTCAGAAGTTATCTTTTCATGGCTAATCTCGTTTCACCCATAAGCACCCACTTAAAAATGCCACTCTCGTCCCTCGGTTACTTTGAAACAAATTTCAGGTATAATTTCACTCCATTTGTAAACACTTCGCTCTGTAGCTCTGAAGATAAGGATTCTTTTTAACATAACCGCAACACGTTATCACACCTAAAAAGATTAACATTCGTTCCTTGATGTTATCCAAGTATACAGTGTTGAAATTCCCCCGTTGTCATAATTTTTTAACAATTTGTTTGAATCAAGATCTAAATAAGGGCCATGCCGTGAGGTATAATCCGGGCTGCTGACGCAGAAAGGGCTGCTTGCAAGGCTGGTCCGTGTGTTTCCCACCTGGAACTGTCCATCAGTAGGAAGTGCGGTGGTTTGGACTTCCTTGAACACGCAGGTTTGGACTGCGCAGGCCAATTGAAAACCTCCACGTGTAAGTGGGAGCAGTTCCAAGCCGAGGTTAAGGGTCAGCTGTACTTACAAACCTTAATCCGAGCATCGTAGTCGCTCACTGCTACTGAGTTGGTGGTAGTTTCTAGATTTTTTTCCTGTGGACAGAGCTAGGACTTTTTTTTTCGTACAGGTTCATTGTGGTATTTCTGCTTCAAATTCAGGCCTTAGGGTTTTTACTTAACCTCATCAATAGTACATCTAGATCTTCTCTGTCCCAGATGTAAAATCTCAGTTCTCAGCAGCGGCATAGTTGCTCATTTGTTCGATCCCTGGAACGATAGTGTCATCACGACCACCAACAGTATGATAACTGGAAAGGTGATGGCTTTTTGCACTGACTGTCTTTAGAGTATCATTCAGTAGAGGTAACAGTGTTTTATAGTTAATTGGGGTAATTTGTTGCTGTGTGGTTATGCCACCAACTTTGTTTCATTTAGCCCTTTTTTTGGTTGAGGGAGGTTGCTTTTTTGTTTAATTTAGTGTTATATAAAATTTTCCTAGCGTTCCAAAGTCAAATCTAAAGTAAACAATGTGTTCATAGACGTCTGGCTTCTAGATGTCCCCGCCCCTCTACCTGGGCCTCTAGAACTGTAAAAGAGAAGAACGAGTTGTCTTAAGGCACAGTTTCTGATCGTTGTAGAGCAACCACAGGGACCCAGTACAGATGCCGGTCCCTGGAGGTGGGTGCTGCTGTAACAAACACCTACAAGTGTGGACGTGGCTTTGGGATGGGCTGATAGGTAAAGGCTGGAGCAATGTTGAGGAGTTCGATAGGAAAAGCCTACATTTCCTTGAACAGACCGTTAGTAGAACTTTAGATATTAAAGGTACTGCTGCTGTGGGCTCAGAAGAAAATGAGGAACATGTTATTGGAAACTGGAGGAAAGAGAATCTTTGTTATATAGTGGCAGAAAGCTTAGCCCATTTATCCTGTAGTTATGCGGAAAGCAGAACTAAGCAATAAACTTAGACATTTAGCTGAAGGTATTTCTAAGCGAAGTGCTAGTGTGGTTTCTTCTTGCTGTTTATAGTAAAACACAAGAAAGATAAATTGGGGGGAGAACTGTTAAGCAAAAAAGGAATCAGCACTTGATGATTTTTTAATTTCTCAGCCTATCCAGATTGCAAAAGATGCTAAAATTAGGGGTTTTACTGTTAGGAAAGCATACGGTGGAGAAAAGGCCAAGCGTATGACTGGATAACCTTTTGCTGCTGCTGCTAAAGAGATTAAACATGTGATTGATGGATCCTGTCCACCACCTCAGCGGAAACAAGGAATAGAGATGGACTTTCCAGGGAAGACCTGTGGAGGAAAGTCCATCTCTATTAGAGTCTAATAGAGTAAATCCTACGACATACATGGGAGACTCACGGTGCTTTTGAGGATGTTGTATTAGCAGAAACCGTGCCAGTTTAAACTGAGAGGGACAGAGAGGACAAAATGAAAGCGGCTCTTGGACTCTCAAAATGCTACAGGTAGGAAACAGTCTGGAAGAAAGGATAATTTCTGGGGCCCAGAGGACTGAACTGAGGGTCACCCAGGTTAATGCCAGGCCTTAAACCTAATGGAGGGTGCCCAGTCAGAGTTCGTAACTGCTTGGTTAGCGATCTCTTTCTTCCGTGCTCTCCTCTTCGGAACAGAAGGGTCTGTAACTTACTCTGTGCCTGTCCACATCACGTTCTGGGAGCGCCCTGCACGTGCCTTTCTGCAGTTCGCTTTGTTCACGTCACGTGATCTCCCGGAGTTCATTCTGTAGCAGTGTATAGGGATATTTCTCATTTCTTTTCACAGCTGAATAGTCCTCATGTGGATGCATCAAATTTTAATCAGCCACTTTACTATTAATGACATTTGGGTGATTTTTAGTCTTTTGCTGTTACAAAAAAGTGCTGCAATGAATACCCCTGTGCATACTCCTTTTCATGTTGTTGCCTGTGTGCCCCTGGGATGGATTCCTAGAAGAGGGGTCACCAGGGCGAAGCTTAAATGAAAAGCAGTGTTCGTGCATAAACCAAGTATTTTTTTTACCACGGCCCACAGTAAGAAGTATGTTTTACATTATGACTCAAGATATACACATAGGTAACATAACCAAATCAGCTGTCACAGTTACACTACTACCTACAATCTATTTTATTTTTAAAATTCAACTTACAATGCAGAATGACCTACTAATGGATCATGACTCAAAGTTTAAAAGATACTGACTTGACCGAGGATCGGCACACTTTTTCCAAACGGGCCAGATAGTATTTCAGGCTTGCGGATTATTCGTGGACTGGACTCTGCCTCTGCCATTGTAGCCCAGGAACCATAGATGATAAATAAATAGGCATGGTTGTGTTCCAGTAAAATTTTATCTGCAGAAACAGGAGGCTTATAGTTTACAGACTGTTTTAGGCTAATCAACTTACACCCCCAGGGGTTGGGATAAAGTCAGCTTCCCTTGCAGCACATGGCTATATGGAAGAAGGTAGGCCGCTGAATACAATAAGGACTTAGGAAGTAGAATGAAGGAAACGCCTTTGGAATATCTGCTACATTAACCTACATGTTCTTAGTCACCACTCTGTGGTTAACTTTCATCTATGCAAATAGCCCTAAATGTGTCTTGGGTGTAAAATATAATATAATAGTTGTTTGTCTGTGTTTTTTAGAGTAGACAGATGGGAATGATATCATATAGGGGGAATAACCTTTAAGGCATAAGGCTAAACTGTTAGAAAAGTTGCATTGCTTAATTACAGATGTCACCTTATTTACATATTAGCTAATTTGAGGACATAAGGTACTTTGAAACCTCTTTCCCAAGTCATCAACTAAGGTAGATGGTACTTCTAGATCCTACGATCCTACTTTTTGACATACTTGGAGATAAAAATGCCACAGGGACAGTGGAGTGTGGACTCAGTTAAGCCCAGTTGTCTGTAGAAGGGAAGGAGGGTGACAGGGAGCAAAGCTGCCCATAAAGGGCCTGGTTCTCACTGATGGGAGGAGGCGGGGCTCAGACCCCCCAGGACAAGAGAAGCATAGGACGCGGGAGAATGGCTCCTCCTGCCCCCATTCCCACCTCCACCGCCACTCGTGAAGACGGCACACCGAAGCTCAGCCAGGCCACAGTCCCCTTCCACAGTCTCAGAGCCAGGTCACCACCTGGGGAGATACTTCTTTCTGGACCAGCGTGAGCTTCTTGGGAAAAGTGGGTCAAGGACAGAAGCAAAGGGATAAAATGCGGACCAGGAAAAGCGGAGCGATGGACGCTGGAGGGAAGTAGAATCTGTGGAAGAGGAGAATTCACGGAGAGGATGGCATCTGACGTTGACTGCTCCGCCTGCTGGGAGCTCCCGTTACTCTAATCAGACCTCGTGTTAACAAGAGTCTTGTCTTCTGTGTTGTTCAAAGTACTTCATGTGTCTCAGAGCAGTTGCAAGGATCAAAGAAGGAAAGCCAGATGGAATTAGCTCAGTTTTACAGATGCGAAAAGAAAGCGACTTGACAGGCTTCTTCAGAGAGGAAAGCGGGCAGCTGACAGTAGGGACCCCAGGCTCCCACGCTAAGGAGCTGTTTGTTTTCAAAGGCCCAGAGTCGCATCCCCAAAGGCTAGGTTGCAGTGGCTCTTCTGAACGTCCCGCCCTCCCCCGCTCCTTGGCAGGGAGCCAGATGGCCTCCACCTCTTCCTAACATCACTCTCTCTCCTCTAGATTCTTTGCGGGAAAGAGATTCCTCGCTGGATCAATCGACTTGCCTACTTCAGCTCCTGCATCCCCTTCCTACAGAGTTGCCTCCCCAAGGAGTGGCTCACGCCCGCAGCCCTGCAGTCCAGTGTCAGCCAGGAGCTCCAGGACGAGCTCGAGGAGGCGGAGGACGCTGTCGCCTCCGCTTCCATGGCAAGCACTGCAGCAGGCCCCCGGCCCGGGCGCCACACCAAACTATAAATGTCTCCAAAGTCACACATTCAGAACTGTCTCTGGCAGTTGAATATCACTGGAGGAAAGTAAAAGAGTAAGCGTCCTTTGGATGTTTTGTATGCAAAGATGGCTCTCCCCCAAGTCCCAGTTTTTCAGCTCAGGATTATATTTGTAATCAAATCACTTGGCGCAGGAGGGAGAACTTTGTATGAAGCTGCCCTCTGTTTTTTTTACCCACTTGTAAATTTGGATTTACTTCTTCTGTTTTATACAAGCTCTGTTAAGTTATGTTTACAGTATTTTGTATCGCTGTTTACAAATCTTGCATGGACTCCTGCCACCGTGAAAGAAGAAAATCTTCATGTCTTCAGAGATGAGGCAGGTAACCTTCGTACACTTCTGACAATTGCCAGAGCTATGGCATAAATACTAGGCACACAGAAAGGTACTTACACAATTGTCGTCCCGTTACCTGCTTCAGATTGTCTTTTAGGTCAGCGTTCACTTTTGTCGAGGTGTTGGCACAGGATGCGGAGAGGTCAAGGGGCACACGCAGCCCTGAGGGCTCGGAACCTTGTCTGCGGGAGAGCTGGCCGGACCTCGGGCCTGGTTCCTCTTAGCACCCCGCTCCCGCCCGCTCCCAGTGGCCCGTCCGAGGTCCTCATCGAGCGGTCGCTGTCATCCCGGTTGTCCGTCCACCTAGGCAGGGTGGCACATTATTGTATCCGTCTGGCTTCGATGCCTCTGATTCTGTAATTAAGATGTTTTTCGTTATATTTTTGCTAGTAACTGACAAGAGGTTTTGCACATGTGTTGGGAGGGGCTTCATTGTTATTTTACTACATATCGATATCCTCCCTGCACAGGATTTTATTGATGAGGTAGGAGTATCCTAAATGGTAGCCTTCTGAATAGCAGTATGAGTTGACTTTCAACTGCTTTTAATTCTTCAGGCTGCCTTTTATACTAGACCTTAGAAACTAGTTAGAATAACACACTCCAAAAGTAATTCTTTGATATTTCAAACATTTTATGTACCAGGTAAGAGTATGTTGAGTTTATTAGTTTGTTTTGGGAGTAGTTTCACCTCACAATAGAAAGCCTAGTCTCATCGACTTCTTATTTAAAAATCACATTTGGGCATCTTAGAATCCATCTTTTTCTCTTCTCTCAAATGTATGTCTCTCATATAACATACTCTAAGGATGAAATAGAGGTAGTCACCTCGTTTGCAAGGCAACGGTCTGCTCAAGTCCACTCCCAGTTTGACCTTGGGATGTAAGAGCCAAGTCATTACATGTCACATTCGATTTTTCTGCCTTAAGAATGACTGTCCTACAGAAAATACTGGATGCAGTGTAGAAATTATCGAAGGCAGTGACTTCAGCTTTATATATATTGTTAGTTTTAAAGTCATCTACTTTTATTTAAACTTCTAAATAGCTATTTCTCTTTGTAAAGATACGTATCTTTTAGTAAACTACATTTTTTACCTTTTCCATAAGCTGATTTTGATTCATTTTATCAACTTAAGCGCACCCTGTTCACAGGGAAAATAAACCTTGAGTTACAAGCATTGACCTGAGGAAAAGGAAGCCACTTAACTAATTTATGCTTGACTGTTCTCTTTCTGGAGGGGAAGCCTCTACAAATTACTCTCAGATCTTTAGTGGGGGCAGAGCGCTTGTTTGAAGAGATGACAGAAGAATATATGACCTTCGTGAAAACTAGACTTGGTTCGGGTCTAAAAGTGAGATTTAGAATAGAACAGTAAGACTCTAGCAGTGAATTTGTTCACTCAAGAGTCTTATCAACAAAACCCAGGTTAGTGAAAACTGTTTGCTTTTTTTTTTTTTTTTTTAATAATGTGATAGGTTAGTTTTTTCTAATGCATCCGGATGTACGTGACTTAAAGCTGGGCTACTGACACGTAAAGGAGTGGCCATCCGTTAGAAACTTCTTGGTGAAAAGCCAAGAACATCTCATCTGTACTTTTCCAGAATCCAGCACCTCAGCACACAAACGATTTGTTATTTTGTTGTATTTACTTCAATCTGCAGCATTTGGAGTTTTAAAATAGTGTGAAGGGTCCTAGTAGAAGTAAGTCGTGGCCTGTGGCCAATTATCACATTAACAGCAGATAAAATTCTGGAAGCGAGATCGCTTAAGGTTGAGAAATAAAGAAATTTAGAAAACTTCATTTGACTCTCTGCGGTTCAAAACTGAGAATGGGTTTAATTAACTAGCATTTAGCTAGCTTTTCCTTGCCGTTAGAGGCAAAGAATCTTGTTTTCTATCTGATCTCTGTTAAGAAAAATTCCATATAGAAATCCAATCATTGAGATACATGTGACATGGTGGAGTCAGAGATTCTCTTTGTAGCTGCAACCAAGTGAACGAAGCCTGTTTCTCATGGGTTGGGCAGTGATAGAGCATGAGAGGGTCAGAAGCTGCTGGTCTCTACCGTTTGTTTTACATGCTCTTGGGGTTTTTTCCCAACCCTACTAAGGGGGCGTCAGCTTTGGGAAGAGTGGCCTGTGAGCTGTAGAAGGCAGTGATGCGGTAGTAGAGAGGGAGCCTCCGCCCGATGCCTGACGTCCAGCCAGCTGTTGGCCTGACCCACAGCAACGGCGCGAGTTACTTCACCAGCATCTGTGCAGAGCAGGGAGTTCTGATCTCGACCGATCGCTGGCGTGGCGTGTGTGCGGGGCCAGCACCCCAGACGGCGGCCGGGCTCGTATCCGTGGCTTCTTTCCATCACCGCGAGGCGGGTGGAAGCACATTCACTGCTCCAGGGTTCTCATCTGTGCGTCGTCTCACGGCTCCGTTTCTGTACGATACCCCGGCTTCGGTACGTGCCGTCGTCATTTCCCGCGCGGTGTCACAGCGCAGCTCCGTCACTAGACTGTCGTTGCCTACTCAGTCAACACACATGCGCTTTCACTGTGCGGAAGGTGTCACCGCTGTTAAAGAATCTTCATGAACCTGGAGATAATTTCTTGTGAAGTTGAATGCAACTGTACTGTCATTCATAGTGTTTATATGAAAAATACCGGGAATCTTCACTTTTGCTACCTTGGAATAGCCTTGGGCTATCATGTTATCAACATTGAAATACATCGATTTATTAAAAACTACTTTTATAAGAAATACTTTCTAGTGCTTTCTGACCTCCAGGAGATGACGACTGTTACGTATTTGTGTCGGGGGTGGGAGGTCACTGTTAAAACCCGAGACTCTCATCTGCTCTGCAGAGACATGGCCAGCCCCGCCCCATCGTGGATTCACCTGTGCGTTTCTCCCGTGAATTCCTCTTGAGTTCAAGTCTATGGGCCAACTCCTTAGCTGCCCAGTAGAGCATAACCACACCCCGTCACAGGCAGCGGGTGCCAGCCCCAGCTTCTGGGGGATGTAGGCGAGGCTGGGAAAAGGGAAAATGCCCTCTCCTCCCCACCAGCGGTGTGGGGGAGGCCTGCAGAGGGAAAGCCCCCCACCCATGTGCCACGCGCCCCCACCTGGCAGCATCCAGCGTTCAGGAGCCTGGGTGACTGGCCTCGCCTCCCACAAACTGGAGCGCCTAGTCCAGCGTATTTCCCCCTTACTAATTCAAAACTTCTCGTATTAAGAACAGTTAAATAAATAGTGGTCCCTTGCGGTCTGTCAGCGCCTGCTCACTCTCTGCTAAGTAGGAATGATCTGTTCTCGCCTGCAGGACAGGAACCAAAGGGAGACTCTCCCCCCCACCCCCGCCCCCGCCCCATTCTAAATGGATTCCTAATAGGTAAGTTGGTCACAAACTCTAATCTGGTAAAGCAGCTGGTCTTGCGTGCAGAAAGGGTGCCAGATATACCAAGGGACAATAGTCTTTTTTCCCCCATTATTTGCTCCTAAAGTTCACCTTATCATCCAGATATCGATTGACCTTCTAAGTTTGCAAAAAGTCTGTGCTAATAAAGACTAATGGCTCCATGCTATGCTTCTCAAGAAGTAAATTAATGGGCCGCTCCTTATTTCCTTATGGATTCTGAACTCAGAGACTTGCCGAGGCCTCTCCAAGCCTCCCCAGCCCTTCTTCAAACAAAGAAGCCAAAGAGGGTCAAGCCTTGAGCCTACACTGGGTGGGAACTGAATAGTTTCCTTCTTGTTGAGGCCAAGGGGAAACTGAAGAAGGGCCCCCACTCAACCGGACCGGGGAAGCTTGACTGGCGCAGCTGTGCCCTGCAGCCCTGCTTCACGGTCCCACTGAGAATGTACCCCTCCCAAGCAGATGCGGGGAGTAGAGCCATGTTCCCTGAGCTCTTCCCTGACACCTAACCTCTTGGGAACGACTGCCAGGTTCTACCAAACACTCCAGCCTATTTAGCAGGCCTCAGGGGAGCCATTGGCTGCCAGGCCGTTTCCTTCCCACCCGTAAGTCCCAGTGATCAGTGCCCAGGCAAGCCGCACTGAGGGAGCTACATGTCTCAACAGGCTGTGCTTAGAGCCTCGCAGACAGGCGGACTCGGGGATGAAGTTACCAAAATCACTAAACCAGACCCCTGGGGGGAGGAGGGAGGAGGGGTCTGCGCTGGAAAAGGCACATGCATTGGACAGGTCACTGAAAAATGAGTCAAAGAAAAAAATCCAGTCTACCTAGGACCCTCTGTCTAGGTGGCCGTTTATCACACACACAGAGAGGAACTGGGATTTGCAGGTCACTGGAATAAGAGAAAAGGAGCCAGGGTTGCCAGACTCAGCCCCGAACAAAGACAGGAAAACTTTCTGCCGCCTCTTCCACCTGGGTCAGCGACACCAGAGACTCCCTAGCAGTGGCCCCTGGCAGGCCGTCGATAATCCATAGAAAGCCAGTGTCCCCACAGATATAGAATGGCTGTCACCTTAAGTCTGGAAAGACTGTTTAGTGGACAAGACAAAGGAGAAAAGGGAAATCCTCTTACTGTGCCCTTGCTGTGCACTTCCGGGCAGCCTGTGACATTCCTGCTTTACGCAAAGACAATTGGAGGTTATTAGCCCAAGGCCACCCAGGTGGCATAGGGAAAACCCGTATTTGAACCCAGCCAATCAAAAAGCTCCTACTCTTTCTATTCAAGCGTTTTCTGAACTGGACAATCCCCAGGCCGCCCCAAACCTACCGCATCAGAATCCGCGTTTCACTAGATCCCCGGATGATTTACGTGGACGTTAAAGTTTGAGCATCTCTGCTCCAGGCCGCAGCACTCAGTTCCGTGCTGTTCAAGCCGCCTCTGCCATGGGAGGGAGAGTTTCCTAGACGAGGTGGCCGTCCGGCCGCCTGGACACACGGACGTCTGAAGGACCTGGTGTTTAGTCCCCCTCCGAAATTCAACAGTGTGGAATGATTTTCTGAATTTTTTCTCAGTTTTTCTGAATCCGTATGAATCAAGGAGTACTCCAACAAACATGAAGCATGAACTTGAACCCTCTGGAGGGGTTACAAGTAGTTTCCTCGGAGCCCCCGATCCGTGCACAGGGGAGTCTGGACCGATGTTTGGGTTGATTGTCTACTTCACGTGGGGGACCATCAGAGCTGCACGCCCATCGCTCCGCCAGCCCGGGTTATTTACTTCAGTCAGCACTGAAGTCCCGAGAGATCCATCGCCAAATCCTCGTCCCCAGCTCCTCCTCGGGCCAGGCCCCCTACTTACCCTTACTAGTCCCTCTTCGGCTGTGCCTTCCAGAACCCCCAGTCTATGCCAGGTGAGTGCCCAAGTGGCCTTCACTTTTTCAAATGTTTCTTGGCCTCTCGACTTTATCTGAGACCCGGCTTCTCCCTGCAGGGGCTCTGTCCCCATCTCCCATTGTTGCTCCTAAACAATGTCACCTCTTTCCTTCTGAACTTCCGGTCCCGTGCTGTCCAGTCCGGCCAGCGGCTTCCTCATTGCCATCATCTGCTCCCCTTCCTCCCGCTCTGTCTTCCTCTACCCCTTTTCCTGTCATCATTCTCAGTGACACCACATTCACACAGATGACCCACCCAGTCCCCTAGCCCAGTGTTTCTCACCGGGGGCTCTGTTGCCATTTGAAGTGGCGCATACATACCTTGTGCTAAGACAGTCCTGCCATTACGAGATGTGGCATCTCTGCGCCCTGTCCGTTAATTACCAGCATTTTCCCCCCGTCACAGTCATTGCCAGATCAAATGTCCCCACACACTTTGCCCCCAGGGGGTGGGCAGTTCTGTCCTTGCTTGAGAACCACTGTCAGTGTCTCAGCCTCTTGATCTCTTATTTCTGCCACGCACTCAAACCTTAGACTTGTCACCACCAGTAACTGCTGAAATCTTCCTTTGAAACATCTTCTCCCACTAACCTCTCAGCCCACTCAAGTTCCCCGCACTGCAACGTGTCTTTGACCTAATCAAGACCCCAAAACCATTAAGCCTTGCACTCGTTTGACTCATCACCTCCCTCTTCCACCATGATTTTTCTTCCCGCCCAGCCTAAATTCCGTACTCGATGATTAAATCACCTCCTCTCACGGCCCTCCACATCTGTGCCCCTCTCTCCCTTCATCATCATGACCTGGCGACCCCAGCCCTGTTCGGACCAGACTCCTGTGCGTCTGCGCCTGACCAGCTGAATGTGGCTGAGCAAAATCACTCAACTGGGCTAACGGGTTTGACCTCAACGTTCCTATCTATAAACCTCAGACACCTGACGCCACGGCTTGCTGCAGTTCCCCTGTGAGTCTGCTTTCCCACGTCCTGGGTGACACTTCATACCTGCCCTCTCTTCAAATTCTCTGCATGTTTCCCACACACATTTCAGTTGAGAACCTCACTATATACGTCACTGGAAATATAGGGACAATTTAGCCAATTGACCTCTGTCTTAGGGGGAAAAAAAAACAGTTTTCCCTCTTCTGTTTCTC
>NW_006436814.1:1733266-1752346 GCF_000325575.1 Pteropus alecto
TCGCTTCTAACCCTTCTGGTCACCAAGCAATTCTTCGTGAAACCAGCTGGGTGTCCTAACTACACGGAGAGAGCATCAGAGCTCACAGAGTCAGGCCTCGGTCCCGCGAGACGGCAGCCCACTTCACGTGCTAGTCTTAAGCAGTAGGTCCCCAGGTTACCCACGACTCCTGTGCAACTTGGCTGTAGATCAGGGTTTCCCATGATTCCTTGCTCAGGTTCAACTAACTTGCTAGAGCAGCTCCGAGAATTCGGGAGCACACATTCACCAGGTTATTGAAGGGCATGATACAGGATATAGATGACGAGAACAGCCAGATGAGGATGCACAGGGTGGGGTCTTGAGCACAGGAGTGTCCGTCCCCATGGAGCTGGGATGTGTCACCCTCCCGGTACGGGCATGTGTTTACCCACCTGGAAGCCCCTGAACTCCGTACTGTTGTGATTGTATTGAGCCTTCCTCACACAGACGTAATCGACCATTAGCTCCGTTTCCAGCCCCTCTTCCCTCTCTGAAGAGTTGGGAGGCGGGGGGAGGTTGCCGCCCTGAAAATTCCAGGCTTCTAATCATGGCTTTTGGTCTTCCTGGTGACCAGCCCCCCACACAGGAGCCCACCCAGGGTTGCCTCATCCCTCAGCGGGACAAAAGATGTTCCTGGCGCTCTTATCACTGGCAATTTACAAGGGTTTAGGAGCTCTGCGCCACGACCTTCAATCTCCCAATCTACAGACTCACCCGAATCTGTACCCAGAGTCACCGTCCCCTTTACAATAGGAAAAGGCTCCTATGGCCATCAAAGGCCAATCTCTCTTGTCATTGAGTCCTACCCTCCCTCCCCTCTCAAGGACTTGCTCCCCATGACAAAAGTTTGTGTACCTTCAGGAACCATTCACTCTCCTAAACAACATCTTTACTGTGAAATACATATACGAAAAAATAAATAAGCTATATACGCACAGTTTAAAGGATAATAAAATGAGCACCTCCCCGGACACCACCCAGAAAACAGTGTGGCAGGACCTCAGAGGCGCCACTAAGCTGCCCAGTCCCATCCCGTCCCTCCACTGCAGGGAAAAATGCCTTTCCTGAGTCTGTTAATCATTCTTTTGCTTTCCTTTATGGTTTTAACACCCACATAGGCAAATCTAGACAACATGGTATTTGGTTTTACCAAATAATTTGGTTTAAACTTTGGGGGATCACATATTTTCTGGGATTTTTTTTAATTTCTATATTACGTTTTTGATGCATGCATATTAATGCGTGTGGTTATAGTTCATTTTCACTGCTGTATAGTATTCTGTTGTCTCAATCTACCACGATTTTATTTATCTATCTACTTTGGGGAGACATTTGGGCCGTTTCCGGTTTATCACCATTATGAGTGATACTCCTCTGAATATTATAATGCATCTCTCCTGCAGCAGGTACGAGGATTTCTCTAGGAGCTGAAGTGCAAGGCGGAAGGAAGTGTGCGTGTTCGACTTTATTAATGTAGAAAAACGACGTGCTCTTCTTATTACACTTTTATTAAATCGAATCCCATTCAGCCGTCTCTCCATCTGCTAATCAAACAGAACTCCACAGGCTGGTTATTTTCTTATAATGTCGTATAATGAAATTTCAGAACCGTGCCTTGAAAAATATTTTTTCATTATTAACTCAAGGAGTCAAAGAGATGAGAACAGAGCCCTACTCCCACACAGCCCTCACAAGGATAACCCTCAACGCCACACAAGTAGTTCACAAAAACTGGTTGTTTCGGTTAGGAACTTGCGACTGGAAAAAAAGAAAAAGAACATCTTGTTCTATGCAAAGTGGACGCCGCTGTGAATATTCACCACTATTTGCAATTCTGAGCAGCAGGGTCTTGTTAGACTCCTACGACTTTAGAAATCGTTGTCACATCCTGTGAAAATAACCACACCGTGTGAAAATAACCTCCTCCCCCCCGCCAAAAAAAAACTATATTTGGCTGCTTGTCTCACTTGATAATTCAGAGACTGACGTATAATGTTGTAAATGACATCTCCGCGTTCCTAAAGGTTGTAGATACTTGAAAAACTTCTCTTGCATATCAGAAGAGAATCGTGGCCCTTTGATCCCACCTCCACGATGAAGAACTCAAAGCCCTGCTAGATATGTTATTTAACAAATCATCTGGAAGTCCCCGTATCACCCTGTCAGCACTGGGTCATCAACACCGTCCTCCAAAGAGGCTGTAACACTCTGCTCTCCCACAGCCGGGCTTTCAGACCCATCGCCCCACACCCTCGCCATGCTTGATAGGATGACTCTGTAATGTTCGCCAGTCTGATAAGCACAAATTGACATCTAGCTGTGCTTTCGATTTGCATTTTTCTGATTATTAATAATATCAGAAACCCTGATATGTTTCTGAGCCATTTATGTTTTCTGTGAAATGTCCGTCCTGTCTTTTGCCTATTTTTCTATTAGTTTATTTATATTTTATTTGCCGAGTGTAGGAAATATTTACATAACCTGGCTACTATTCCTTGGCGTTCCGTTGCTACAAATATTTTCTCCCAGTATGAGACTTGTCTTTTTACTCTCTTTAAGATGTGTTTGATAAAGAGAAGTTTGTTTTAAAGTGGTCAAAAATAGCAATATTTTTCTCTACGGTAAATGTCTTTTGTATCTTAAGAAATCCACTTCTCCCCTTAAATTGTAAAGATATTCTCCTACGTTTCTTCTAAATATTTTAATCTTTGCCTGTTACATTTCAGTCTTTAATCCAACCAGCATTTATTCTGTGTTTGTGAGGGAAGGACCCAAACTAATTTTTTTCCCATGTGGATAACTATTTGCCCTGACAAAATACACAATGCAAAATACACAAGAGTTTCCATTTACCACTTCTCGCATACATACTTTTCCAGTATTAACATCTTGCGTTAATGTGGCACATTTGTGAATTGATGAACCAGTTATTACATTATTATTAATTAAAGTCCATTTGCATTAGGGTGTACTCTTTGTGCTATGCAGTTCTATGGATTTTGCAAAACCCACCATTACAGTATCATACAGAATAGTTTCACAGCCCTAAAGTCCTAAAACCCCCACGTGCTGCACTATTCATCCTCCCTCCCGACAGCCCTTCGGGACTACTGATGTTTTTACTGTCTCTATGGTTTTACGTTTTCAAGAATGCCACACAGTTGAAATCATGCAATATGTAGCCTTTTCAGATTTGCTTTTTACTTAGTAATATGCATATAAGTTTCTTCCATGTCTTTTTGAGGTTGATAATGCATTTGTTTTTATCGCTGAATAATATCCATTGCACGGATACCACAGTTTGTTTATGCATTCACCTTTTGAAGGACATTTTGGTTGCTTCCAAGTTTTGGCAGTTATAAATAAAGCTACTATCGACATCTGTGTGCAAGTTTTCAACTCCTTTGGGTTCATACCAAGGAGCATGGTTACTGGATCGTATGGTAAAACCATGTGTAGCTTTGTTAGAAATTGCCAAACGGTCTTCCAAAGTGGCTGCACCGTTTCGCATTCCCACCAGCGACAAATGAGAGTTCCCGTTGCTCCACATCCTCACCAGCATTTGATGTTGTCAGTATTTGAAATTCAGCCATTCTAGTGGGTGGGTAGTGGCATGTCCTTGCTGTTTTAATTTGAAATTCCCTAATGATATATGATGTTGAGATGGCATGTCATTGCTGTTTTAATTTGAAATCCCCTAATGATATATGATGTTGAGCATCTTTTCATATGCTTATTTGCCATCCATGTATCTTATATGACGAGGTACCTATTCAGATCTTTTGCCCACGTTTTAATTGGGCTGTTTGTTTTCTTATTGTTGAGTTTTAAGAATTCTTGGTATATTTTGGATAACAGTGTTTTAATAGTGTGTTTCTTGTAGCTTTAAATTTTTTGAAAATTTTCAGCCATTATTTCTTCGACTGCTTTTTCTGCACTGCCCCCCTCACCTCCACCCTGTCACCTCTCCTTTTGAAACTCCAATTACACCGATGTTAGCATGCTTTGATTTTTGTCTCAAGGCTTACTGATGCTTTGCTTATTATTTTTCCAACCTATTTCTCTCTATGTGCTTTAGTGTAGTTTCTATTACTATATGTTGGTATTGACTATTTTTTTCCTTCTTCTGCAGTGCTTAATCTGGTATAAATCCCATTCAGGAAATTTTTCATCTAGGATTTTATATTTTTTTAATCTCTAGAAAGCTTTCATTTCTCTTCTCATTCTGTTCCTGTTTTCCTTTAAATCTTTGAGCATACTGAGTATATTTATAATAATTTTCTTAAAGTTCTTATTTGTTGATTCTATCATATCTTTCATTTATTTCTAGGTCTGTTTGTTAATCCTGGGTCTGTTCTTATTGACTGATTTTTCTTCTGGTTATGGGTCACATTTTTCTGTTTATTGACAGGTATAATAGTTTTTGATTAGATGCTATATATTTCAAACATTGCTGAGTGTCTGGATTTTAAAGGATATTGAGCTTTTTTCTGGCTGAGAATTAAATCAGCTTGATCTTTCCAAGGCTTGTTTGTAAGCTTTGGTAGAGCCGGTTCATAGTAGCCTTTGCTCTAGAGATGTTTTAGCCCAGCTAGTCATGTATGCCCCTCAGGGCATCAGTACTAAATAGCCCTGGTGATTAGCAAGGCCTTTCTGGTCTGACTGGTCAGACTGTCCTATGGAGCTGTGGAAATTGTTGAGTTTAAAGCTTCCAGGTCATTCTTTGCCCACACTCATGGAGTTTTACCCACTCCTCTGTAGCTTAAGTATTCAGCAAAGTCTCAAGGGGACCCCATGGAGATTTCTGGGTCCCTTTTTCTATCTAAATCTCTCCTCTCTGGAACTCTGCCCCACAATTGGCAGCATCTTCTACTTTCCTGAAATCTGAGCTCTATCTTCTCGACTCGGTGCCTCATGCTCTGCTTGGGACCCTTCTCCCTACACTGTGATCGGGAAGATGCTTCCAAGCAAAAGACAAAGCAATTGTAGGGGTCACCCCACTTGTCTCTGTTCCCCTCTCTCAGAGATCACAGTCTCGCACTTCTTTTGGTCCAAAGTCTGAAAACCTCTGTTCCACACGTTACGTTTTTAGTTGTTTATGACACAGGAGACTCTGCTAGTCCATAATGGCCACAATCAGAAGTCTCTGTTTGTTTCTTAATATAATGAAATACTTTAATTGATTTTCTAAGAAATTGATTTTCAACTTTGCCTTCCTTGCATACCTGACATAAACCCAACTTCCAAGTTGATCACAATATCTTTTTAACATATGGCTAGATTTAAGATAGATACAGAGAGATAGGTAGGTAGGTAGGTACATAGCTACATAGGTAGTTAAATAGATATTCTAAGTTCTGAGTGAAGTTTGCCTGCAATTTTCCTGTCTTGAAATGTCCTTGTCTGGTTTTGGATTCAAGCTTGTGCTAGCCTTATAAAATAAATTAGAAACAGGTTATTCAGTCCTCTAGAAGAGTTTGTATGAGTGGAATGATGTGTTTCTCTCTCTTTCAGTTCTGCTGGAGTTTGGTTTGTCTGTTTTACTACATCGTTGTTTTTTTCCCAAAGAATTAACTTTTGGTGCTCTATTGTATGACTATTTTCTCTGTCATTAATTTCTGCTTTTTTTTTTAATTTTTATTTCCTTTCTTCTGTTTTTTCTGGTTTAGTTTGTTATTCTCTGTTTTTCACAAATTGTTGGCTTCCTTCAGAATTCAGAATCTTCTTTTATAATTTAAACCATATATTTTCCTCTAAGCGTTGTATCTCTCAGGTTTTATTATCTAGTATCAATGATATAATTTAGTTAAGAATAGCTTCTAATTTTCAATATGATTTATTTATTTAGATTTATTTATTTATTAGTTATTTCGAATTTCGTTCATTACTTTTCAAACTTACAAGGATTTTCTTATTATCTTTTATTGATTTTCCATTTAACTGCATTATAGTAAAAAATGTTGACTAACTCTTTGAAAATTGTTAAGGTTTAATAGCCTACCACAGGATCGATTTTTCTTAAGTGTTTTAGGAGTGTTTATTCATCAGTTGGTTAGGTATATTATTCTCTATGTGTTGGTGAGATCAGGTTTGTCAATTGTGCTACTCAAATCTGCTATAATCTTGCTAAATTTTTCATCTACTTGATTAATTACTAAAAGATGTGTTTAAAATCTTTCACTATGATGATGGTTTTCTCAGTTTCTCCCTGTATTTCTGCTAGATTTTGATTTATATATTTTGAAACAGCATTATTAAAATAGTACATGCATATTTAAATTGTTATTGCTTTCTGGTTGAAATTAAACCTTTCTCAGTATTTAGGGACACTGCTTATGACTTGTAAAACTTCTTTAACTTAAAGCTACTTTAGCAAATATAAATGTAGATACACTAGCTTTCTTTTTCTATATGAATTTTTTTCATGAAAATACTTTGTTTTCATGAAATACTTTTGTTTTCATGAAAATATTGTTCATGAAACAAGCATAGATAGTATTCGCCTGGTATATCCTTTTCATTAGTCTGATTTTCAGCTTTCCTGTGTCCTTTATTATAGGTGTGTTTCTTATAAATAGTTTCTTATAAATATAGTTAGAATGTTGGGGGTTTTTCCCTTAATCCTGAGATTCTTTGCCTCTTAACAAAGTTTAATACATTTACTGTGATAACTGAGATAATTAATTTATATTTCTGCCTTTTTATTTTGTGCTATTTTATTTCTCCCTCTTTTTCTTTCTTTATCCTCTCTCCCTTCTATTTTTTGATTATGTAATTTCTATTGAAAAGTCACCCATCAGTCTAATTGCCTTTCTTCTGTTGGTGATTAGTTTACTCTTTCAAATATTTATGGGTATATACTCTATGCTAGGCACTCATCTAGTTGGATAAATCAGCAAACAAGTCACACAAAATTCCTGTCTGCATGGAGTTTACATCTTAATGATAGATTTTTTTCCTCTCTGACTAAGAATTTTAGAATTCTCAAGTTCCACTATAATATACCTAGACAGAGACGACTTTTATTTACCCTGTTTGAGAGTATTCTGGCTTCCTGAATCTGAAATGCGATGTCTTTCAACAATTCTGGAAAATTCTCAGCCATTATCCTTCTGAATGTTTCTTCTTATCTGTTCTTTCTAATGTCACTTCCTAGAATTTCAGGTGGACTTCTATTAGATCTTTCTTATTCTCTGTATCTCTTAACTTCTCTTGTATCTTTTTCCCATTTGTTTATTCTATATTCTGGGTAATTTATTTGAATCTATCTTTCAGCTCGCTATCTCTGTCTTTAGCTGAGTCTAATCTGATACTCGATCCATCCATTAAGTTTTTAATTTCAGTTATATTTTCATAGCATGGATTCCTATTCGATTCTTTTACAAGTCTGCTCAGTCATTCTCTATAATCTTTTGCTCCCTGTATATATTTTCAAGCTTTTAAATTTTTTTAAACATATTAAACATGCTTTTTAAATTCCCCATTTAATAATTCCAGTATGTAAAATTTTTATGTGCTTGTTGCTACCGGCTTCTTCTTCATTTTCACTCACGGTGTCCTGATTCTTTGTGTTTTTTATATATTTTTATATATACACACACACACACATATATATATATATACACACTTATTTTTCTTTTTTTCTCTCCCCTGTTGTCTTTTGATTTCCCCCAGTTTTTTTTTAAAAGTAAGTTCCATGAAACATTATGTTTCTTGGAACTTTAACTATGGAAATTCTCTCAGGCTCACGTTGAAGTTTTTCCCAAGAAGATTTGCATGAGCTTCTGCCAATTGCCTGTGGGAACAACCCATTCAGGTTCGCTTTAAGTTCTCCATCTGATCTTTTATATCAACTGCTTACTGCTTTAGATACACTTGTACCTGTAAATATAAAAGTTCAGGGAGCAGAGGTGGAAGCAAAAAGGAAGAAAAAGGAAAATTTAAGGGATGGTGTTTTAACATATTTTATTACAGTTAGAAAAAGAAAACATTGTAGATCTTTAAATATAGTTAATAAAGTGTCTAAGTGATAGAGGGTTCATAGATGATAGTCCGGCATATATTTCTCTAAAGTTAATTCCGAAACTTCGGGAATAAAATGTGGGGTAAAATTATCTCCCAGTGCAGAGCAGTTATTCCACTAGAGTATCATGGACAATGCTATTCTTGGGACGAAAAGAAAGCTCCAGTTCTCCTGAAGACGACACGACACAGCTCCTCTCTCGGGAGAAAGGAGAGGAAGAGCCTCTGCTTTTCCTGGTGGTTTTCCAGCTGCTGCCGTTTAACCCATTCGTGTTTCTGTTTCCGAGCTCGGTTTTCCATCTATAACACAGGACTTGATGATGCATCTCACTCAGCAGGCTGCGGCGAACATCCACCGAAGCCAATCTCGTAAGTGCTAGAACAGAGCCTGACACATAATAAATGTTCAGTAAATGTCAGCCAGTCTTGTCAATGTTATTTAATCTGGAGTAAAGCTTCTGAAACGGGAGTTACCAAGTCCTTCAAAGTAGTAATGATGGTCTCTCATATTAATTTCAATAAGCCTGCATTGTATTGAATTTTTTATTTATGTGTGATTCACATAGCATCAAGTGAGTATGAATATCTTGTGCTAGTTGAAAGTGTTTGATGATAAATGTCCTCGATTCACAAAATGAGGACAATGAACTTTAGTCAAATAGGATTTTTAAAATATGAAAGAACAAATTAATAAATGTAGCCAGGAAGATTAAAGGTTTCAAAATAGAGCCCACAGGAGAAAAAAACCTTAAAGTGATCCTTGGGGATGCCTCTGTTGGGAATCAGGGGATTCGAGTCCTAGAGTCAGCCCTCCTCCTACGAGGTGACAAACATGAACAGAATTAGTGCCCGTGTCAGGGCTCTAATCCTCACAACTCACTGAGAGGCTCGTCTGTGACAGAGGCACTTGCAGCACAGATCCGAAGGTCAGTGCCCACGTGGCTGCCTCCAGAGCCCTGGCTTTTCTGCTAGTGCTCATTGGCCCAAAGGAGACATCGCTGCTTGTTTTCCTGCACTTGGTGATTTCCTGTCCTTGGATTTTTTCTCATAAACAGATGACATAGCATCCAGGCCCGAGCCTAGTAGGAATTCTGGAGAGTTAGGATGCAGCTGTAGGAAGGGCTGGCAGAGGCTGTTGACATGAAGGATTTGACCCCAAGGAAAGAGAACCAGAGCAACCAGTTTGGCCCTGCAACTGAGCTTCCATCATTAGAAACCAACAAGGGACAGAGTTGTTGCCTCTCAGATTTATCTATCAGTGGTCTAGCCCTCCATGGACGCGTATTTGATGACTATAGGAAGGACCATGCAAAATCGGAAAGGACCATTTCATGCGA
Organism: Pteropus alecto; assembly: GCF_000325575.1. Classification (NCBI taxonomy): domain Eukaryota; kingdom Metazoa; phylum Chordata; class Mammalia; order Chiroptera; family Pteropodidae; genus Pteropus; species Pteropus alecto. The sequence continues at coordinate 1,742,647 of NW_006436814.1, forward strand.
AGTTCTATAATAGCCAGACAATTCCCCACTAAGGTCTATTCCATTCCCCTCCCTTGAAACCGAGGCATTAGACTAGGCACTGCCCTCCCCAGCCCCCTGGCTGTGCCACCTTGTGTGATTCAGGCACCTGCCCCTCCCAAGTTTAGGCCTCAGCTCAGTGAGTCCTTCCTCTCAAGTCCCCAGCAACCTTCAGAGGCAGATGTTTGTGTGGGTCATTGGCCAGTCTGCAGCAATTCCCAGTGACCCAGCATCAGCTGCTGGGCCAGGTGCTGGGCCCTGGGGCCCTGTGACAAGCCAGGGTTCAGCCACCCAAAGGCCATGGTTGGACCTCCCTTTGTTCTCACTTGCTTATGTGGTTCCCAAGATAGCAGCTCAGGGTGAGAGGTCGTGAGTAAATAGCATGGCCCTTCTGCCAGCATATGGGCAGTCCCAGCGGGGGAGGGAACTTCAGCCGAACAGCCTTTCCATAGTGTGTGCTTGCTGCGTAGTTGAGAATATGTAATTCTGCTATAGAGGACTAGAAAAACAGACGGGAAACCAAACTTACATGTAAAACATAGATAACGAAGAAGCTAATATCTTGCGACTTATAGACAAAACTCATAAAATGGGTTAAGTGTAGCGAATAATGTGAGACATATTAGCTATAGATAAAATAAGTACAGCACACGTGTGCTTAGATAGGACAGACGGAGACCAAGTAGGCACCAAATCGTCATGCGGTGCACTAAAGCTCTAAATATTCATGATACGCTGTATGATACACTTGAACTCTCAATTCCACGATGCTGTAAACATACATGAGGCAGCTGAGGCACCAACATTCATGACACACGAAACATACATGATATTCACAAGGCACTCAACATTCACGAGTCTTCAATCGGTCGCTGTTTTCATATGTACCTAGGATTTATAACCAGGTATGTAAGACATGCAGACACAGAAATGACAGCCATAAAGGAAGAAGGTTTTATACTCATAGACCCCTGGACACAGGCACATTCTGCCATATGGGGAAGCACCAAGGTCATTCAGGAAGCAGAATAAGCCAGAGGAGAGGACTGGCAGGAGCCTCGATTGTGGTTTTCCCAGAAATATACGGGCAAGGCAGGGTAGGCAAGCTGAGCAGGCAGGGGACTAAATCATGTGCGTAATTCGGGCGGGCTCTGGGCTGTAGGAGTGGTCCTTAGTTTCCCAACACCCCTGATTTGGGGTGGGAGAGAGCTCCCTGGGACAGCAGGAACCGGATGAGGCTGGGGAGGATACGGACTCGGAATTAATTGGTTTGCATATCAAAGACACACTCACAGGCAAGCTGTTGGCCATCTCTAGGAATTAGCTAACCCTGAGAGGGGCAGTCCCTTCCCAGGCCTGCAAGACCCAAAGATGTCAAAGCACCATAAAGTATAGAAAAGAAAAAACGTGATTAATACAGCCACCCAGTGGCGACACCATTCTGGCTCCAGCTTGCCAGGTAAACTCTCCAGCTATTCCATAGGCTAACTGATGCATCACAGCTATGGCCAGACCAACCTGTCCTGCCTCTCTTTCTACTTAGAACACTGACCTCTAATATCTCCAGTCTGCTGAGCCCCCTGGCACATCCTCAGGTCTGGTCCTCACAACCACACCGTCAGTGGGGTGAGCTGATGAGGTAGAGAGAGACAATGGGATTTTCCAAGAAGCCAATGGACCATGAGCTCTGGGGCCCTCACTCCCTAGGTCCTTTGTGTCCAGGTAGGAAACAGATCAGGTTCCTTCCCTGATGAACACAGCATAAGCCCAGGTTCAAGCAGTGGGCTCCTTCAACCCCACCTGCCTGCTTCCTGTTTGTGTTATCCATCTCAATCCTTGCTTCAGGCTCTGTGTTTTAAAATGATTCTGATACAGGACATCACCTATAAAATTCTTAATCTTTTAGCAGGAAATGATATGGGACATCTCCTGCAGAGTTCTTGATTTTTTTTTAGTAAACCTAGTTAAGTTTTCTTCCCTCCTGTCTTTGGGAAAAAGGCCCTTTCCCCCAAATCCAGATAATTACCCTGAAACTGGTAAGTCAGGTCCTCTGGCTTTTGATAAGGATCATCGGACCATCATGCGGGAATGGCCCTAGGCCAGCTAGGGTCCTTAGAGTCTAAGAGTGGAGGAGACTTTAAGCCAAAGGTTTTTTATTCTTTAAGAAATATATTAACCACGACTGTTTTCCTTTGCTCGCTTAATAGGCAAATCCATAATAGAAATTAATAAATCCATAATAGAAATTAATAATTAATTAATCATTTACTAATTAATAAATGATTTTAATAACAAGCTTATGTCTTCTTTTCCACGTCTAGGGACTGAGGCCGCATTTTAGCAGGAACCAAGGCCCTGCTTTGACTAAGGCAGAAAAGGAAAGAGCTCCATGAAACCCCAATAGGCAGGGACAATGACCCTTCCCAGCAGGAAGTAGATACAGAAGAGATCTCTGTCCCTCAACATCCATACAAATAATAAGGGGGTTCATGGCTCTTAGAAAAGAGTTAAGTAGGAAAGTTAAGTAAGAGGTCTCAGGGTCTGCCTGCAGACACCGAAGTCATCCTGTTCTAGAAGGGGTCAGCCCCAGCCCGCCCACAATTAAGCAAGCCAGAGGCATTTTGGGGATAAAAGTAACTCATACCAGGAAACAAGCAAGCAGAAAATTGGCCGGTCACTCTCATCTGTGTAATGAAGACCCCAACAACCTTCAACTCATCTGAAACTCATTATATCATCATTATAATATGATGCATATGCCTGGAAGTTCATTAATATTATAACAGACTGAATTCTGGGAGCAAACATGCACAGAAAGCAAATGATGAATCACTGAGTCCTGTCCATCGTAATTGTCAATCAAGGAAGCCCACTCCTCTAAGAAAAGTGACCACCCACAGCAAATAGGGATAAAAACCGTGAAGTCTTTGTCAGCAGGCCTTTCAAGCCACGCCTCTCTTGCTCAGGCCCTCTTCCACATCAGGAAGTGCACTTTCCCTCCTAATAAAGCTTTTCTTCTCTACTGTATTTCAGTGTCTTGCTGATTTCTTTGTCTGAGACATCAAGAACCTGGACAACGTGCCCAGAGAGGATCCCGCTCTCCGGTAACAATTCAATACCCCATGTCATGTTGGGCATCTCAGTTTGCTCCTGATGATGACTTAGATGCCCCCTCCCCCTCCTTGGGGTCAAGGCTGCCTTTCCCCTCCCACACTGCTTCCCAAAGGGATGCCTGGAGCTAGAGATAACCTTAAGTTTGCAGTCCTCTAGACTGCTGGTATGTAGGTTGTAGAGTCCAAAGTTTACATAATATGAAAGTCAATGTTTATCTAGAATGAGAAAAGAAATTAAAACAAATTGCTGGAGTCTTGGAGATTTTGGCTCATTTGTTTTTGTTTGTAGCATCTCTGTAGGCAGTTTACCAGAAATGCTTTTATGGAAAGTGTCCTCATCGCTGCCTGGCTTCCGTCCCCACCTGGACACCCGGGGAACTGGCCAGTGAAGAGCCCGGGGCAGGGGGGTGATAAGAGCCCGGGAGCTTACCCCTGATGACTTCGTAGAGAACCCCATTTGCTAACGTGGTGAGAGAAGGCAGAAAATCTCTCTGCTGGTCCCAGCCTGACACATGGGACAAGTTTATTTCCCTCTGAGTCCCAGTTTTGTCTTATTTTGGTAAAGGAGGGTATTGGTGGTCCCCACAGACACTTTCTGCTGGTTCAGTGTGGACACGCACAGGCAGCTTGAGGACTTCTGGCACAGTTTGGGAAAAGGCCAGCCTGGCCCAGGCAGTGGGCTGGGGAGAGAGAAGAGGGTAGCCGTTCTCCGTCCCCCAAGCTCTCACCCTACCGAGGTACTCCCCAAATTAGGCTTAGGAATCCTCTGGGAAGCTTAAAACACAGATTCCCATAGGCGTCACCTTCTAATAGCCTGAGTCAGTCGACTGGACGGAGCCCAGGAATGTGCATTTCTACCCAACACCCCAAGTGGTTCTGATTCAGGTGTCTGCCAACCATACTTAAAGGAACACTGGCTTAAGGAGGGATGGAGAGAGAGGAGTTTCATCAGGAGGCGCAGGAAGATTCCTCTCACTGACCTGTTTATCTATCTCCCTGTTTGGACTATTTCACCATAAGCTCTCTGGCCAAGCAGTGTGGGCCAAGAATGAAGTTAGACCCTTACCTTATGCCATTGACAAAGATAAACAAAACAGAATATTAGTTAAAGTGATGAAAACAGATTTTATTCAGTAACTATTGACAGTAGGGAACGGGCTGAACTCTGCTCTTATGTGAACATTGGAGACCAGGGGTTGGGGAGGCGTAGGTCAGGTGCAAATTAACGTAGGGTTGGCCAGTGTGAAGGAGCTTAGGCCAGCTGTGCTTACTAACGGTCAGTTATCAAAATTAGGGTTCTGTCCTCTCATTGACACCAGGACACGGAGCCCTAACATTCAGATGACTACATTTCAAAGGAATGGCTCTCAGGTCCATGAGAAAGATCCCTCTCAAAGGGGCAAAAGAGCCATTCATAGTTTTAAGTCCTTTTTAGTAAAAACTCTAAGAGATTTCAGGAGCTCATCTTCAGGTATTGGCTAAAACAAATAAAATTCTTTTGAAGGCCCAGAGCCTTTCCAGACAGGATATCAAAAGGGGACTGGATTGTCCCAAGGATGGACCTTAGGCTGCTAGAAGCCATGTTGAAGTGTGGCCAACTCTGTCGGTGCAGCGGTTTGAACGCAGTATTTATGTTCAGTTTTTGCAGTTCTCACCATATACAAAAATGAACTCAAAATGCATCAAAGACTTACACATAAGAGCTAAAACTATAAAACCCTTAGGAAAAAACAGAAGGCAGCAGGGGGGTGAGCAGCTTCATGACTTTGGATTTGGCAATGATTCCTTGGTTATAACATGAAAAGCACAGACAACAAAAGACAAAAAATAGATACGCTGGACTACATCAAAATTTAATACTTCTGTCCATTGAAAGACACAATCAAGAGAATGAAAAGGGAACCATATATCTGACAAGAAGTTAATATCTAGAATGTATAAAGAACTCCTAAAACTCAAAAAAAAAGTAGAAATGACCAATAAGTACATGAAAAGAGGCTCAGCCTCAGTAATCATTAGGGAAATGCAAATCAAAACCATAATAAGATACCACATCACACCCATTAGGACAGTTACTATAAAAAAGCCCAGAAATTAACAAGTGTTGGCGAGGATGTAGACACATTGGAACGTTTGTGCACTGTTGGTGGGAATGCAAAATGGTGCAGCCACTGTAGAAAACAGTGTGGCGGTTCCTTAAAATATTAAAAATAGACCCAGCATCCAGCCATTCCACTTCCGGGTGTACATCCAAAAAATCGAAAGCAGGATCTTGAAGAGATATTTGTATCTCCTTGTTCATACCAGCATTATTCATAACAGCCAAAGTGGAAGCAGCCCAAGTATCCATTGTCAGATGGATGGATAAACAAAATGTAATATAGACCTCAAACAGAATATCATTCAGCCTTAAAAATAAGGAAATACTGAAACATGCCACCACATGGATGAACCTTGAGGATATTATGCTGAGTAAAATAATCCAGTCCTAAACGGACAAATACTATGTGATTCCACTTATCTGTGGTAAGTAAAGTAATCAATCTCACAGATATAGGAATGGTGGTATGGTGGTTGCCAAGAGCTTGGGGCAGGGGGCAGAATGAGAAGATATTGTTTGATAGATACAGAGTTTCAGTTTTGCAAGAGAAAAGTTCTGGAGAGGGATGGTGGGGATGGTTGCACAATAATGTGAATGTACTTTATAACGCCGAACTGTACACTTAAAAATAGTAAGATGGTACAGTTTATGTGTATTTTATCACAATTTAAAATATTTCTTGTTATTCAAGTCACATATTAGTTGTCAGAAATATGTGCTGTATAAATATGAAGTTTACCTATACGTATATAAATCATATACATATGTTGTATCTTAAGTCTTACCTCTCCCCCTTGGGGAGAGAAGGCTGCCTCACATGCCTAGTGCTGGCCCTATATACCCCAGGGATCCCCAACTCCCGGCCATGGACCAGCATAGCAGGAGGTGAGTGATGGGCAAGCAAATGAAGCTTCATCTGTATCTGCAGCCACTCCCTAGCGCTAGCATCACTGCCTCAGCTCCACCTCAGATCCTCACGTGTTAGATTCTCATGGGAGCACCAGTCCCTGGGGCCAAAAAGGTTGGGGACCACTGATCTAACCCACTAAAGCAATTCAACATATCTGTTGATCTTCTCTGAGAAGAACCCCCAGCACTATAGCTCATCCCCCCTCAGCTCCCAGTCCCACAGTGAGCTGCCCCCACCCCCATGCCTTTTCGGGAAAGCAATTGTAGGCTTCTCTTAACCAAGGGCTTGAACCAGGGGTGGACCCATTGATCCCCAGGCAGCTAGACCCTAGGCTGGCTGGCCACTCATGAAGTAGCCTAGCTTCACCCCCAAGAATGATGGTAACTATCTAAGTCCATCGGACCATGTCCCTCACATCTGGCCAGGAGAACACCGAGCAATCGGCTCTCAATGGTGAGAGAGGAAAATGGCAGGCGTGGGGGACGGGGGGGACAGGGGCTGGGGAGGGACAGAGGAAGGAGCCCCCCTCAGAGCTGCCTCGGGCCTGTGGACTTCTGCTCCCGTTTCAGTTCAGGGTGTCCTTACGGCAAACATTTTTCCCTTCGGAGTGGCCAGAGGCAGAGCCACCTTAAGGAACTCTGAAGCTAGAAAAGCCTCGACAAGAGGCAACTAGAAAGGCTGCACTTGAGCAAACCCGCCCTGACTTACCTCCTCTGGTGCTTCTGGGATGTCTGCCCCAGGGACCGCTCAACCAGAATGGCCGAACAGTGAGCGCTGCTTTTCTTTTTCTTGGATTCTGTTTGAAGGAAGATAGAGATATGGGGGCAGGGTGGGGGTAGAACAAGTTGTATGCTGGTACTGCTCAGCCCCAGAAGATCAGAAATAAAAACCGTCACCATGAATTACTGTAAAATTCCAGGGTAGGGGTTTGGGGAGTGTGTAATGGGGGGAGAATCCACGAGCAGGTACTCTATCCCAACACCCTGATACAGTGGCTGTACCCAAAGGACATGTTTCTGCTGAATTTGGGCTTTGGCGGGAGACACCTGCTGATAGATCAGAAGCCACCTCTCTCTCTTGGCCTAAAAGGGATCCATCCTAATCAATGGCCAGGAGGTAGCAATGCAGACGGTATTACCAAAACTGGGTGGATACCTGAGAGCGAAAACTAGGAAGACAGAGGACACACCCTAAACCGCCGTAATACATTCTCTACGTTAAACATTGACATTACGCCACGCGCTTATACACGAAGCTGACGTGTGTGTGCGTGTGTGTGTGCATATTAGCAGAGAGATGTGTTCACACAGACCCAGGCACCGTCTAGACAATTTCCTTAGCCTTGTGAAGAAGTATTGTAGAGGCCGTGGATTGTCAGTGAAGGCAAAAAGCCACAGCTACATTCAAAGTAAGGGTTGGAGAGAATTAAGTCTGCTTTAGTTTGGCTCTTTCTTAAGGAAATAAACCCAGGAAACATCGTTGGAATTTCTTACGTATTCAGTAGCACCTCTGCTCTGGCATTTGAGAACTCAGCAATTTGGGATTCTTCCGGTGGTTTGTCCTTTTTTGGCCTTTGGTTTCAACCTCTCCAAGCAAGTTGGATTCTTCTGGGCTGCTTCTCAAGGACGGCTTTGCCTCTAGGCTTCCTAGTATGTCTGGTCCAACCAGCCACAGGCAAAATAGGACTGGTTTCCTTTTAAGGATGAGGCTTAGCTGTGAAGCTTAGTGCCTTTTTTGGTGAAAATGCATTCCCCTATCACGGCCCTATAGAATAATTTTAGCTGTTTGGGCGACGGCAGGAATGAAGGAATTAGTAAATGTACAAAATACAGGTACCTCAGTCAAAGAGAATTCTGCCCTGTGGGGCCCCCAGCAAGCCCCAGCTTGCTGGCCTATGCCTTGTTTTTTGTTCATTTGTTTGCTTTGCTTTTCTCAGCCTTCTAGGTCCCTGCCCTACCACTGCAATGAACCAAACACACTTTGTGATTCTCCAGCCCCACTTCCCAAGAGATTGATTCTCCAGGTCAAGGGCAAAGGGAGACAGACCCCTGGAAGCCATCAGGAGCTACCCAGCCAATTCAGCGACAACAAGTGAATTCCTAGACCTACTAATGTAGGGAGGAGGCAAGAGAATTAAAATGTTAAACAAGCCTTTATCGTTGACTGCAATATGCTGATCAGCCCTGCAGCCAGGCCGGGGGGACATCTTCGGAACAAAGGAAGATTTCTGCTGGGATTACCAATAACCCATTCCCCACACCTGTAAAGGGAAAACAGGAATCAACAGTCATTCCCTACGGCTAAAACCATGGGGAACCTAAGGGTTACAGGCTGGGAACCGCCAGCAGGCCTCTCCCTCTGCATATTCTTACCTTTTCACGCTACATACCTTTCCCTTTCCTCACTGTTATGTCCATATCAAAGGAAGTGGGAACTAAAGAATGACCTAGCGACTGAATTCCCTGAGCACTCAGGGGCCCTGTTGGTTCTCTCTCTCTCTCTCTCTCTCTCTCTCTCTCTCCCCCCGCCGCCCACCCCGTGAGACCCCGTGAGACCACGCTCTGTCTGTGGAGTGTCATCCCTTTTCTAATAAACTTTCCATTTCACGCTAACTTGGGCGTGTGTGTTGAATTCTTTCTACATTCTCTGCCAAAGGACCCTCTCTTCTCTCAATACAGGGCTTAGTCTCCCCGCCGCTTCGGGAAATTTGCCCCGTCCTGCATCACTACTACTGCTCAGTGTTCCTAGCTTGCTAGTTAAATGGGCATTTGGGGCAGGGTGGGGCAGGAAGGGGAAAGGTAGGTGTTCACCGCATGCTGGGAAAAGCCCTGGGAGAGAGAGACGATCGTAACAGTTTAACACCTTGACTGTATCGCTTTTTCAGGGTGCTTTGAGCACTTTGACGTCATATTTTAGTATCATCCTCACAAGCCCGTGGAGCTAGAGTATCATCAGCAGGATTTTATTGCCCATGAGGAGAAGGCAGCTGGAGACCCGCCCAGGCATCTCCCCGGCTCCTGCCCCTTCGCTCTTTTCCTCCAAAACTAATGTTTCCAAGGGCCCCCTTCCCATCCACAAACTTGGGTTCTAACGTTGCTTTACACGGTTCATAAGCGCCTGTGAGCCAAAGAGAAACAGTTCGCTCACGCTGATGTGGGGTGAAGAGGTCAGCATCCCATTTAAAAAAAAAAAAAAAATTTTTTTTTTTTTTAAATCCCCAAAGGCATCAACACAGACTGGAACCCACCGCGGGTCCCAGGCTCTCCCTGGAGGTGTGGGGAGAGACCATCGGCCCCAGCACTCAGCCCGTGGCGGCCACGGACGCGGCTCAGGGTCCCTGCGCCCCAGACCCCACCGCACCGCGGCCCTGGGGCCGGAGGGAGCTGCGCGGGTCACTAAGCACGACACGGGGACGCCGGGGTTCAAATGCATCTCGCAGACTCATTGTTCTTTCATCCAGATGGCGTTGGGTTTATTTTCCTTTCTCGCTTAGGTCAAACGGAACAAAGCCAGCGCCCCGGGGCCCGGGAAGGGGCGGGGCTCCGCGGCCGCCAGGGC
>NW_006436814.1:1752686-1763887 GCF_000325575.1 Pteropus alecto
TCGTGCGGCCCGCAGAGCCGCGCGTCCGCCATCCGCAGCCCGGCCGAGGCGTCCCGGACACGACGTCCCTCCCTCTCAGGCCCGGGGTCCCTTTCTGCCACCTCCGGGAGAGGCGCCCCGCGCGGCCTTCCCATGGGTGTCGGTTGCCAAGGAAACGCGAATGGTGACCCCACAATGCCCAGCAGAGCCCAGCCTCCCTTTCAGGTTCCCAGCGCAAACCCTCACCCTCAGCAACTCGGGGGACACCAGAATGCAGGGTCTCAGGTAATTCCCAAGATCGCAAATAAATCAGCCAAGTTGTCCCTGCGTTATTTTCAGACGTGACCTCCAGCAGGTGAGAAGGAATCTGCGTAGTTCCTGAGGTCCAACCCCTCTTATGCTATTAAGCATCGACCCAGAAGGTTCCTGCACGACCTCCGCGGGATCGAGGCTTGAATTTCAGTCCCAGACTTCCATTGCCCTGGAGGCTTCAATTTTGCAGACTGGTTTCAGCGACCAGAGTTTCAAGAAAGATCTCAAAACCTGATTTTCTTCCTCGGGCCTCACCCAAAGGCCTCTTCCTTGTAAGATGATGATTGAATTTTTTTTCAATAATCTTTTTTTCTCATCGTACACATAGAACTTTTGTGGAAATTTTGAAAAAAATACAAAAAAAAAAAAACATCTTTTTTCCCTGCTTCTTTATATATTTTTTGCGCTTGTCAATTTTCTCAAATTCAAGTAAGAACAAGTAAAAATAACAATAGCCACCATGTATCGTACTTATTATGTGCTAAGTAAGCATTTCACCTAACACTTTGCATATTTTTTTTGGTAGCCCGCTGACAAGTGAGCAGGCTCTGGACTGAGTCTGCCTGAGTTTGAATTCTGGCTCCAACATTTACTAGCTTTAACTTCAGAATGACTACTTAACCTTCAGTGCCTCCGTTTATTCGTCTATAAAACTGAGATAATAATCCTATCTGTGGGGGTTAGTGTGAAAATTAAATGAGATAATATATATAAAGCATTTAGCACATACTGGGCACATAGCGTCCAGAGAGTAAATTGTTTTTATGCAATCCTCACAACACAAGTGAAGTAGTTCCCCAGTCATGTTCCCATTGTGCCGACTGAGAAAAATTAAAGTCTAAAGAGGTAAAAATCATTTACCTGAGATATCATAGCTTGTAAATTAAGGAGACAGAATTTGAAACCTAGAATCTTTGAACCCCGGGATAGTAAATGACTATATTGCTGTTGTCCCTTCTTCTACTATACTTAGCCTCCGAAATGTGCAAGTCGATAGTTAGGAGCCGGCATTTAGTGTTCGTGTAGCCTCTGCATGCAACAAAACAAGAAGGAAAAACCCCCAGCTATCCAGTTCTTATTTCTAGCAACTTTTTAAATTTCCAGTCATCTGGGCGGAGACTTTTCAGTTCCCATCACCCCCGAGCACACTAACAGTGTCCTTCGTTTGCCTCCTCACCTTGGCGTGACCACACGGAGCTGACCTCCACGAGCCATTCCCCTTTAAGAATGGCTTCATGTTTTATTAGGTCCTTCCCCAGCTCTCCGTGGGTGCCTCCTCCTTGGTCTGTGCTTCCTGTCTCCCGTGCCAAAGGGTAAAGCACGAGGTAAATCCCGACGGACAGATCTGGCCGGTAAAGAAACAACCAGCCCCAACTGGGACATTATTTACATTATTTACAGCAACCAAAGATGCCAGCTCCCCCACTGCCCGTACACAGAGCAACATTGGAACATAAGGGCCCAGATGACTGCAACGCAAATGGTAGGACACCCTGTTTCTGGGGAGCAAATGCAGCCATGTGTCAGCCTGCAGCTGCGACCTGAGTGAGCGAGGACAAGTCGGAAAGTCTCATGCATCATCAGAACCTGACAGGCGATGAGCAACGATCTAACCACAGTCTCCCAGGACGGCGAGAGGCCGGTGGAAACGGTCTTGCAAGCCTCCGAAGCCTTCATGTTCCAGGAGGATGACAGGGTGTTCTGCCAAGATTTAGACTCAGCTACATTTCAAGCCTGGCCCATGTAGCCTATGTGGATATGTACCAGGTCCCCAAGGCACCATGACAGAGCCATTCCTCTGGACAAACCAGTTCACATGCTTCCTGAATCTTTTGCTAGCTGTTATGAGCTGACTTGTACCCTCCTCTCCCCGCCGCCAAAATTCATAATTTGAAGACCTGTCCCCTAGAACCTCAGGATTTGACTATACTTGAAGATAGGGTCCAAAAAGGTAATTAAATTAAAACAAAGTCTCGAAGGTGGGCCCTAATTCAATATGACTGGCGTCCTTATAAGAGATTAGGACACAGACGCAGAAGGAAGAACATGAAGACGAGGAGAAAGCCAAGACCTACAAGCCAAGGAGAGAGGCCTCAGAAGAAATCAGACCTGCTGAAGCCTCGATCTTGGACTTTCAGCCTCCAGACTGTGAGAAAATAAATTTCCGCCGTTTAAGCACCCCGGTCCGCACTCCTAGCAAACGAATACACTGGCTGCCTGGCTTCGCCTCCCACTTTCCTCTGCCTCAAACCCCTCTCTTATTCCGAGGTCGCTCCATTCTCAAGACACCAGCAGGCCCTCCCTCGGTGCCCCAGCGCTCCGGCTTCTCCACGCAAAGGTTCGCTGTGTGCACGTTCTCTGTGCAGCTAAGGCCAGGTCTGCGCTCAGGCCACCCAGTGTTTCCAGGGCACCGGGAAGCGGGGCGGACCTCACGCAGACCTCAGGCCTGGCTTAGAGATTGGAGTTTTCTGACACCTGTCAACATCCACAGCTGCTGAGTCTTAGAGCACACTGGGTCTAAGGCTGGCAGATACAATACAGGAAACCCACTTAAATTTGAATTTCAGGTAAACGACAAATAATTTTGGAGTATAAGTATATTCTAAATATTGCATAAGTATACTAAAAGCGTTTTTGTTGACCAGAAACTCAAATTGAACTGGGCGTCTGTATTTTTATTTGCTACCTTACCAGGGACATGGGGAGAGTCCAGGGCACTCACCATAGAGGAACTTTGGGGAGTTTTCTTCCAGGTCCCTTAGATCTCCTGGCCAGAGGCTGGAGTGCTCTCCATATCCCCCAACCCTAGCAGAAGCGGACTGCTCAGGTCCACTGTGTCCCAGCACAAAGTACTCAGAATAGCACCAGAGACCTGGGGTCTCAAAGTGAACAAGAGCTCACATCATAAAATAATGGGGTGCTGGAACCTCCGTTCTGCCCACCAAGGTTTTAAAGCAGTGACATAGCCTCGGTACCCTCCAAATCCAGGAAAAGAGAAAGAATAGCATAATTGCAAGCATTAGCTTTGGGGGTCATACAGACCTGATTCAGAATTAGCAATATGGCCTTAAGTTATGGACCCTCTTATCAGGGCACAAGGGTACTGTTCCCACAGTGTCGTCGTGAGGAGCAGACAAGACGAGGCACGGAGGACCTTAGCGCAGAGCCTGACACACAGCGCGTGCTCGATGCTCGCTAGCTCTGCGGCTGTGGGGTCCTCTCCATCTCCGCCTCCTTATATGATGTCCTTCCCCAAACACTCCGCAGCATACACCGGCCTCTCCTAATGTGAGTCCCAGCAGTGCGTTTGTTTCTGAAGACCTAGAGCTAATGACAGGCTCTGGGAGCTCAAACTCCTGGAAACTTTCCCAGGAAAATTTGGGATGCAGAAATATGGGATAGAAGGAAACAGATGGCTTTGGATTTTTGTGGAGTGGACAGTGAAAGGTCAGTTAGCTCTGCAGGAGAGAGCACAGTGCCAAGGGGCCCCAGCCTATGAGACGGTCTTCTCGCCTCTACAGGCTAACCCTCCCCACTCCCAGACACCTGCTGACCACGCGGCCAGGCTCAGGTGGAGCAGAGCCAGCCAAGTCCTCGGCCGAGAAGATTAAGCCAGTACTTCCAACAAGGCCGAGTCAGTGACATCATCCCTAAATGTGAAAGGGACACATTTGTAAGCAGAGATATGAAGTGGGAGGTTGAGGTCACCCCGGGCGGCACCTGCCATTACCCAGATAACTGGGCCAGAAGTGGGGTATGGAGTTTGAACAAAATCGAACAGACTCTGCTTCTGTTTATGGAGATCGCCCTCGCTCTAGTATACCCTTCACGAGGAGACTGTTCCAAAATTACTCTTTATTATAAGGACAAAATGTTTTCTCCAGATATTTTGAGATAAAATTTTGATGAAATAAATGCATCCTAGGAAAGGCCTGGTTCCCTTATTAGGAAAGTAAATTCTGGATTCAAGGACATCGGATAATTACACCCTGAATGTTTGTGTGCTATTCTAAGTGGCTCTGAGGAAAGCAGATTTTTCTCTCCTTTACTGTGTGTGGGTAGATCTTATCATCAGTATGTCAAGGCTACTGAGATGTTAGTGCAACCTTGCTGTCCCCTTGAAAGCCTCCCCAAACCATGGCCTGTGGAAACCCAAAGCATTCTCCCCAAGATTTCGGCATACTGTTTGTCTCCTACCTCCTCTGTCCATACGTACTCCTCCCCCTGACTTTCACAAAACCCTCTCCCACGGGAAGCAAGAAATGTTCTGAAACTTGTAGACCTTCAAGGACATTTTGGAGAGAAAACTAGATGGATAGAAAGCTCACAAAATACAAAAGTAAAAATACAAATGACTTGCCAAAGAACAGTGTGTGTCACCATTCTCAACGTGTTCCCCTCCGCGGAGCCTCGGTGGCCTTCCCTGACCAAAGCCCAGCCTCTCTCCCTCTTCCTACCTCTTTCAACCCTGCTATTCTCTTCCCTCTTCTCTACTTCCCTTTCCTCCTCCTCCTCTGAAGAAGGAAAAACTCAAAACATTTTCCACAGCAAAGGACCTTCCCTTTTCCATTGCTATTTTGCCACTTGTTGACAACTGACTTCAAGATCTTACCTACCTCAATCGGTGCGATAATTTCCTACAGGTAGATAGTTCCACCTAAGAAGAATTCTTTTCACCTCTTACATTAAGTACAGGAGTCCCAGTCATCCCCCCTTATTTGTGGGGTTATGCTCCAAGACCCCCAGTGGATGTCTGAAATTGTGGATAAGACCAAACCCTAAATATATTTTTTCCTACCCATACATACCTATGATAAAGTTTAATTGATAAGGTAGACACAATAAAAGATTAACAACAATAAAAAATATCACAATTATTACAATATACTATGATAAAAGTTATGACTGTGTGTGTCTCTCTCAAAATCTTATTGTACTGCACTCACCTTGTGGTAATGGGAGATGACACACACCTGTGTGACAAGATAAGGTGAGGTACTCAGAACAACACGCAACCTAACACTTATGAATCGTTTATTTCTGGAATTTTCCATTTAGTATTTTTGGACAGTGGTGGACCATGGGTAACTGAAACTTCGGAAAGCGAAGCCGTGGATCCGGGGACTGCCGCCCGTTTCTGTTGCTACAGCGTAGACCTTTGCAGGGCGACTTCCCTGGGAGACCGGAGGTGGTGGGTAAGACCGTGGGAAGGAGGAGGAAAACTCTTAAGTCGACACCATCGGTATCGTCGCTGTCCCCACTTTCATTCGTCGAGTCTCCAGTTTCGCATGATCTCATTTCAGTCTCACAAGGAGCCTATGAGATCGATAGGCACAGCGCCCCACCTCACAGGTACCACACCGTGCCACAGAGATGGCAGACTAAGCCAGGAAAGGCGCGTGGATATCATCGAATCGATTGGGAATTCGACTTGCCCTCCCGGATGAAAAGCCAGGAACCGCCAGGGAGGGGTAGAGGGGCCTGCGAGGTTTGAACAAGGCACAGAGATGGGATTTGATTGGAGAAAAAGCTTTTATATTGTTCTTGGGGAAGGACGAGACACGCAATTAGACGTCATCGTCTTGTGTTGGGAAATAGGAAGGCTCCGGCCCCATGGCGAGAGGGAGCTGGAAGGGAAGGGTTGAGGACGAAGCTGCACAGGGTTTCCGAGGAGAGGACAGTTACCTTGCATCAGGCCGTGCAAAGGAAGCGGCTCTGTTTGCTTGTTAATCACGTCAGCTATTGGAGGGTCAGTGACCTACAGTTTGTAAACCCAGTTTTGAATAGCCTTTGAGTTCTTTCTGTGGCTTATTAATTTCAATTTTCCTTTTGCTGTCTTTGTAATGTTTTCTTAGATGATGCCAAGATACTTTATTTGTGATAAGGAAGCTATAGGTTTTTGTTTTGTTTTTGTTTTTGTTTTTTTGCGGGGGAGGGGTCACTGGACAGTTTTAAATGGGAGCTGTGCACAGTTCATACCCACGTAAGGTAATGGCAGAGGGAATCCAGAGAGGATTTGCAAGGGAAAAGTAAAATTCAGAGGGACAGGGTCTGGGGATACGGACAGCCACACTCCCCCACACTCTGCCTTGAATTCTCCACTCAAAACTTTGAGGCCGAAACAACCAAATACAATGAGTGGACCTTGTAAGGGTATCAATTTAAGCAAATCAACTGTAAAAGAGAAAATTTGAATTTGGACTCAATATTAGATAGCACTAAGGAATTCTTGTTAATTTTGTTAGGTGTGATCGTGTCATTATAGTTTTCCCATAAGAAATTTTCGAGGTTCGTACTAAGGAATTGAAGTGTAATGTCTAAAATTTACTTTAAAATTTCCACGGAAAGAAAGAGGGGGCAGAGATAGATTAACGAGTCTGGCAAAATGCTGGCGATCGTTAAAGCCGGGTGATAGACACACAGGATTGTTATATCCCATATCGTTATGCATATTTGGGAATTTCCAAAGGAAAAAAAATTTGAAGAGGCTAGCATAAAAGGTTTTGTCACCATGTCCCCAAGTGTGGTGTGATGGGGAAAATAGAGACGCTTTTTCAGGTAATTTGAACAGAAGTTTGAAATCACCTACCTCAACTAGCTGAGCCATTTCAGGAGCAAGTGAGATTTGCTCAGGTAATTGACCTAGATTTCCACCTAATTTGGCATCTCCTGCAGCCCAGAGGAAATCCTATGAGGTAAGATGACAGAGGGGCGGGGGTGGGGGGGTGCCCCCACATTTCACCACGGAAGAGCCACGAGCCATAGTGACCAAGCCACCTATTTGTAAGCATTTCCAGTGACCTAGAGAATGACCTTCTCACTTAGCCCGGAGTTTCTAAATCAAAAAATCAAAATAATTACCATAAAGTCAAGTTACTCTCTTTTGATGTCTCAGTTTCCACATCTGGGGAAAAAATTCTGAAAATTTAGATGGGGGAAAATCAAATTTGCTCCTTTCCTAGGACAGCTGCGAGGCTCTCAGAGATAGTGACGATTACGGAGCCACAAACAGGGCAATAATTACAGGCCGCACAGCTCGTCACGTGCCTTCCCCCTTGGCCCTTCGCGCCAAAGCCTTCGCTTTCAATGTCAAGTGGAGGACTGTGGCACTTTGCTGCCTGATTCTGTCAGAAACCTCTGACACTGAGCCGTGAGACTCAGATAAACGGGCTGAGCCCGAGATGGCTCGGGTGAGCAGCTTCACTTCAGTCTCTCTCTGCTTTGTTGGAAGAGAGTCAGCCAAGTGCTGCGTTTATTCTGGCAATCGCTTTACTTAAGGAAACCCAAAACAAACTTCTCCTTTAACACCCACTAACCAACACTGCCTCAAAGGAAAATATTTGGGTGGGTAGTTAATATTGTTTCTGAAAAGAAATAAGAGCTGAATGAAGTCTCTGTGGTTTAGACCGGGGTCTTCAAACCCTGGGCCGCAGACCTATACCGGTCCAAGGCCTGTTAGGAACCGGGCCACACAGCAGGAGGTGAGCGGCTGCCAGCCAGCCAAGCTGCATCTGTGTTTGCGGCCGCTCCCCAGCGCGAGCATCGCCACCTCAGCTCCACCTCACATCCTCAGGCATCAGATTCTCATATGAGCACCGGTCCTGGGGGCCAGAAAGGTTGAGGACCACTGGTGTAGGCAATGGCCACTAAAATGTTAGGGCCAAATATATTTTTGAGACTTTCCCACCCTGCAGAGTGTGGAGAGAAGACAGGGTAACAGCAGAGCTCGTCTCCTAATGGCTTTCTTTTGCACATGGAAACTGTGTTCTCCCAGCTTGGGGAGGAGCATCGTTGTCCCCTGTCTCCTTCAGACAGGAAGGCCCACCCACGCAGGGGAAGACTGGGGGAGATGCAGCCAGGTGCTGGCCCCACCCCCTCTCCCTTCTCTAAAAATTGCTCCAGTCCCCAACCGCCAACCCTCCTGTTAAACGACCTCGCTCCTCCCAGGCCACAGAGGCTAGAACCCAAACTGCATCAGAGAAAATGTCCCACCCAGGAACCGTAATTCAGCCAGAGATTCTGGGTAGGTATGTGTGGGAGCAGGACCTAGAAAGCCACGTCCATTCGGGAGTGAGGGCGCCAGCACAGAAAAAGCTTTACTTAATAGACTTAGACGTGGAGGTATCTATCCCTTCAATGTACTCAAAAACCCTTTCAAGCAAGAAACATTCATTCTATCCTTAGGCAGGACAGGCTAAGATTTTTCGGAACATGGAAAGCAATTGCTCAAGGTCATATAATAACTTGCTAGAAAATCAGGCTGGAATTTCTCAGATCCAAAGTCAGCTTAGACCTTGTGAATGAGAAGTGCTACCTCCTTGGAATGCTACACACACACAGCTCCGATTTGTGAATTTAAAATTTCTGACAGCGCTCAGAGCTAAGCAGCCTTACAACCTGAAAATCTAGGGGGATTATCAAAACAGCTAGCATTCAGCAGAAAATTGACAGAAAACACTGTACCTAGCAGACCTTCCAAATTATGTATATTTTAGGTGATGAACGTTATCGTCAGTTCTATTTATAGCTTTTCAATTCTACAAAAGCATCTGTAAGAACAGAGAAAATCTCTGTGACAGAATCTATTACGGGCAACCGCTCACCTGGTTGGTGTCTCTGAGGAAGAAACACTACAATTTCTGAGGTTGCACTTTTTTATTTTTGGAAAGTAATGCAAATGTATTTTTAAATTTTTACTTCTTCCTGATAGAATACTTAACACTTTGTAATGAAACGGTCCGCAAGATCTGTCAATGAAATCGTTGACACTTGGTCTTTTTCGGGCATGAAGTTATGGAGAAGTCGGAAAAAACTGGTTTTCCCTGACATCCAAGCTTAAAAACTGCAGCCAGAAGAGCATTCACAACCAAGTATCGAGTTGGCGGCTTTGATTTCTATAAGGAGTGCACCAACCACATCAGTATCTCCACGTGATGTGACAGCCATCTAACAAGCTGGCGAGTCACCTGGAGTCTCCGTAACCTCAACATGACCCAGGCTGAATATATCACCTGCCACTTCGGCAGATCGACACAGAATTGATGGAGGTCATCCACCCACAGAAATCAACCGTTTAGGCATCAAGACCCAGGGAAATGAAAGCTGCAATGAGGAGGCTAACTGAGGAGCCAAAGTTTTGGGGCACGTGTGGAACATTTGCCCCGGCTGGGGTGGGGCCTGCACGTGTGGCTCTCCCAACATAATGCAGCTCCCAGGGCTGTTCCCCAGTGGGCGCTGGTCTAGAATAATGGCTCTACGCTCCCTACCGAGGATTTACGTCCTTGGAAGTTATGAAGGGGGAGCACATGGGAGAATACACCCTCTGAGCTACTCTAAGCGGCCAGACGGTTGATGGTCACCGTCATTTCTAACCCCTGGGCCTCTCTCCTAGAGAGCCGGGGCCCTGATGAGGCCATCACCCACATCCGTCCCTCAGCCACCGGTCATAAGACGCATCAGAAAAAGTGACCCTCAGCAGTCAGTAGGTCACAGGGGTTGTCCCCACACCAAGGCACAGCACAAGAGCCCAAACCTGCAGAAGCAGCAGGGAGGCACAAAGGGTTTGTTTTTCAGCTCCGGCCCTGTCCCTTGCTAGGGGCAAGTCTCCTTACTTTTCCGAGCTTCAGTTTTTTCATTTGTGAAATGATTATTGTAATATCATCTTAAAAAGTAGGAAAATGAAGTACGAAAGTAGGGAAGTACGAAAGGACTCTGTTAGGTGCAATAAAATGTGAGATAGTATTATTGAATTCATGGAGAAGCCGAGGTTCATTATTATACATTAGCACCCAGCACGTGGTCCTTTAGGTAGAAAATGCGTAATCACGATTTGAGGACGAGGAGGATTATGATGACTATTTCAAAATATGCCGAGCATCCCCTTCCCCACCCCGCCAGCAGCAGATCGTGAAAGGAAAGCGGAAAGTCGGGACGTGCGGGGGAGGGAAGAGCACCCTCTGACCTCGGGTGGGGGCTGGATGTTCCGGGGAAGTCTTTTGAGATACCTGGGAGTAAAGAGGTATCAGCCTTCTGGAGACATCCGATGCCACAAAAAAAGTAACAATCTCATCAGACCTTCGTCTCCAGGCAACCGCGTTCCTTCAAGTCCCATGTTGTGGCAGTCCTTTGATGTGTGAGTCATACCTAGGTGAACTGCAGCAACTCCACGCAAAGGAGCGCAGCTTGGACCCAAAGTGACAAGAACTCAGAGAGATTTCTTAACTGTGTTTGTGCCACGGGCCTGTCTTGCATGCTGGGGAAGCCTATGGGCCTCTTCTGAGAATAATGTTTCTACATGCGTTCAAAGTGAAAAAGTATAAGATCACAAAGGACAGACATCGAATCAAATATTTTTAAAATGTGCGAGAGACGATCTATTCGCTTCGTTATCAGCGTACTTAAAAGCAAGACCGAGCAGCAGGTCTCATGTAACTATCGAAGCTGGCGAACATGATGAGTGCGAACAGCAATGCATGCTATCCGGGACAGCCAGAACGCGAGAGAAAAGTGTGACCTCTATCGCTGACGGTCTCAGGGACTGCTAATTCCACTGCGGTTTGTTGACTGCACTTCTCTAAAGGAAATATTGGGATTTGCCTTTTCCTCTCCCCTCCCCCTGATCCTCCCAACGCAAACATTAGCGCGTGGTGGCAGCGGGTGTTCCTCTGGCCCCTCCACTGTCAGCCCGAGGGCCGCCCTCCGTTCTGGCTTTCAGGCCGGTTCACCCCATCCTCCGGGCCCGGTTTATTTCTCATCAGCACTCAGCTAGTCCCCTGTCTCCTCCTGGTACACACACTCACACTCACTCACGCACATTGACACACACACACACACTCACACTCACGCCCTCTCTCACAAACACAGACACACTCGCACACACTCACACACACACTCCTCTTGCTGCCCTCCTT
>NW_006436814.1:1763909-1776622 GCF_000325575.1 Pteropus alecto
CTCCACCACTCCGCCAAAGCGGGTTCCCCCGCCCTGCAGACCCCGCCCCCCCAGATCCTCTGCTCCCCCGGACCTGGCCGGCCTCTCAGCCCCCACTGCACCGACCTCGACCTCGACACGCAGCGTGGCGCTGCAGTATTTCCCGACTCTGTCACGCGAATTGTCTCTCCAACTTAGATGCCTTGAGGGTAGGGAATCATATCTTATATTTCTCTCTATTTCTCTCTGGGCCTAGACTAACGCCGAGCACGTAGAGAATTCATGTCCCTGGGCAAGGAGTAATGACGTGGGTACATGTTTATTTTGTTAGATCTCTACGTGGTTGGACGACATACTTTGAGAAGCTTCTTAAAGCTAAGAGCGGGGCCTCCCAGGCCATCAAGTCACGAAAGATGTTGTTAAATTACTACTCATCAGATCAGGAGAGTAAATGATGCGGCTTCTGAAAAAGAGGAAAAGCGAGCGAGGGACAGGGAGCGAGATGGGGACACTGTCCATTGTTACAGTGAGCCACTGCTACTTTAAAATCGTAAGTAAAATTCTGTGAAACTCATAAAATTCATAAAATTCTGTGAAAGCTTGTGAGGATGGATTTATGATGGAAACCAGCGAAGGGGACAAGTTTTATATTGAGGGGAAGGCGAAGTTTTGAGACATTACATAGATGTCTTACATACATTTGGATTATATTCCAATAAACGATTGACGGACTGAGCAGCGCGGACAGTTGTCACTGGGGTGCTTGTTACGCCCCGCCCCCGCACCCCCACGCATTTCCCGGCCTCCTCCTCCGCCCTCTACTGGCTGTTTGAGGAAGTGTCAACAGGAAGGCCTGTGGGCTCCATATGCAGGATGACAGCCAGAGGTTTTATTTGATAAAACTCACTTCTAATTTGTTCCTGTGAGTTGGTGTGGTTCCTAGTTCGCTTCAAGGTGAGATGTGCCCTCGGACCAGTGAGCGCACCTGACCATGGGCTTGGATTCAGGTGGCCGCTCCAGGGTTCAGTCCTGTGTATTCAGGGTGTAGGTGGAATTTTGCACTTACTGGTTCCATCGTTTATAATCGTCCTCATTTGGGGCGACGTGAATCTGCCATCTCAGCTACACTGAAAACGAATGCACAGTTCTCTAGGGGTTCCCATTTCGCCAATACTATAATCCAAGAAAAAGTACAATAGAAAAAAACAAACATTTTGTTGATAAGACATTTATAAGATGCTAGCTAAGTGCTCCACATACTCAGCTCAAGTTTAATTAACACAGGCTTTGAACATTATATTAAGTAAAAATATTGCAAAAGCAAGCAGAGTATATGTTAGTCAGAGTTTTCTAGAGAAACAACCAATAGAGGAGATAGAAATAGATATATAGAAATAAATGTAGGTCTAGATATATAGACATATCACACATCTCTCATTACCCCGGTTGTCGCTGCCTCTCTCCTTCGATGTCGTGCTGTGCGGGTATGATGTGTGGACCGTGACGGCCACCTTGACAGCCGTAAGGAAAAAGCCAGAACTTCGCAGAGATGTTGATTCAGTGTCTTGGATGGATCAGCTCTGGGACCACCTGCATCTAGACATCTCACTATGTCTGCTAACAAAATGCCTCTGTGATTTCAATAAATTGAATTCGATAATGTTTTTTTTTTTAATTCCATGAAAAATTTAAATAGATATGGAATTGGCTCATGCAATTATAGAGGATGACAAGTCCCAAGATTTGTAGTCAGCAGGCTGGAGACCCAGGAGGGACCGATGTTTCGGTTCAAGTCCAGAAGCTGGAAAACTCGAGTCTGAATTCAAAGGCAGTCAGGCAGAAAGGGCTCCCTCGTCCTCAGCCCTTTCGTTCTAGTCAGGCCTTCACCGGAGTGATGAGCCGCCACACTGAGGAGGGCCATGTGCTTTACTCAGTCCACTGATTCAAACGCTACTGTCGCCCGCACGGACGCCAGAATAAGGTTTGACTAAATGTCTGGGCACCTGTGGCCCAGTCAAGATGACACATAAAATTAACCATCCAGGGCACGACAATGTATCCTAATAGTATATGAAGGACAGAAACTGGGCAAAATGGATCTATTCTGTAATAACGAAAGCCAAGAGAGTGGGTGCCATGGAGGACCTCCCGGTTAGCCGTGATATCCGACTTCCTGATTTGATGTTGGTCACACAGATATATCGCACTGTGAAAATTTATTGAGCTATCGCCTTGGGACTTACATCCTTTTCCGAATGTATGTTATGCTCAAATTCAGCTTAAAGAACAGGTGGGAGTGGGCGCTCGGTCTATTGGAAACATCCATTAAAATGTCCTAGAAGATAAGACTGCTATAAATTCCTTCCAAGAAACTTGTATTCTCTCGACGAGTATCTTTCAGCCTCTCTAAATTCCTACATTGAAGATAGACTCCTACAGCTCCTGTTTTGATTCCTTTGAATTACAGTCCAGCTGGGTTGAGAGGCGCCTCTCTTCCCTCACAGGGAGTCTCTCAAAGGAAGGACAGCGGCACAGCCTGGCATGGGACACTGATGCCACCGCAAAAGCATAAGACTCCAGTCCAAACACAGCAGAGGCCCCAGGTGGAAACTCTAGACAAAGCTGACCAAGTCCGGGTGACATCATGCGAGAACCTTGCAGTCACATTTTCTTCCATTTTTGTTGTCCTATTCTCCCTGAGTCTCCTCCTGGACACGTGTTGCTTTGAAATTTCTGAGCAGAAAGAAATTAATTGAAAACTTGATTCCTATCTGGCTCTGGGGAAGAGCCAGGGCACAAAGGGAAATTTGGATAGTTTTTTGAAGCTATACCATCCAAAAACATTTTTTTTTCCTCTGAATTCTTCCAAGTGCA
The DNA here is from genome assembly GCF_000325575.1 of Pteropus alecto. NCBI lineage: Eukaryota > Metazoa > Chordata > Mammalia > Chiroptera > Pteropodidae > Pteropus > Pteropus alecto. Next base: position 1,766,763 of record NW_006436814.1, read on the forward strand.
TATTCTTTGAGGCTCGAATCTATGACACCCACTAAAATAGGAATTGACTGGTTGGGTCAATTCGAGACAGAAAACCAATTCAAATGATGTGGCCCCGAAATTAAAATTTTGGACTGAATCAAGTCCCCTGTTAAAATTCTTCGAATTAAGTTTATCCTTTCATTTGTAGAATAATTATTTAAGTGTCATGTCAGTTCTGGAAAGAGTTTGACCCAGTCTGAGACTCCAGCTCAGCCAATCACTAGCTGAGTGACCTTTGGCATGTATTTATTATTTTTCAAATTTTGTTTAACTTTATTTATTTTTTGTGACCTTTGGCACATATTTAACCTCTTTGAGGCCGGTTCCTCAAATCTGCAGTGTTGCGGGATGGATTAAAATGCATGTATGCAAAGTGCCTAAGTCATTGTGGTTACTCAAGAAAACAGTATATATTCATCATCATCGGTATTTCAATGTCCCACATTGTCAGCCTACGCCTGGCCTAAAGAGGTCAAGGCAGCCGAGTTAATGTAGGTCATGAACTTCATTCTTCTGGACACATTTAAATAGGATCTAACAAGGTTCGAGTCATCAACAGGTCCTGACTCTACCACGTGGGAGTATTTGTGATTAGGTATGCTTAAGTCCTTAACGAAAGTGAGATAAATTCAATTTATTTTAAAATAGCTTTAGTATGGCTGGCTTAGAATTCTTATTAGATTTGATTGATCCTTTTGATGACACAGTAGGTGGTAGGAAAGTAGTGTATTTAATTAAATTCCGATGAACTGGTGGATTTTTAAATCTTGATAAACAATTCAAATTGACAAATACAATTCGAAAATACATAATAAATTTAGAATAATTACTGACAGTGAAGAAATCTTGGAGGAACCATATCAATTTAACCTTCTTCCTAAACTTAGGAAAATTAATTTCTTGCATAGTAGTTCACAAAGTGCGACAATAACAGTACTGAGTTGATTTTTAGAAGCATTCTCAAAATGTGATTACTGAAGAAAATAATGAGATTTTTTTTTTTCTTTGCAGGGGGGAAAGTTGGTCTTCCTGAAATTATCAGAGCAGATAAATCCAAGATATAGGCTAAAAAAAATTAATAATTATTATGTAATCCCTTTGCTTCATCTTATCTCCTTTAGAAGGAATATAAACTATTAGTAATATACTAGAGAGAATTTTAATATATGAGTCATAGCCTGTGACTCATGGTAACACATCAAAAGGCTCTGATTGGGAAAAAACTGAATTATATTCCTGTTCCCACACGAAAATAATAACCTTCCCTCCCCCAGAGGTTAAAAGAAACACATGGTTCTTCAGAAATGAACTTTAACTCCTTTTGCTTATTTCTTCCCGGTTTATTCTTTTGCAGGAATCTGGTCTAAGATGGCGGCTCCTCTAAGATTTACAGCACTTCAGGCTTTCTTCATGCAGGGTGTAATTCTCGCTCACTCACTCTCCCTCCCTCTCTCATTTCTTGCCCTCATTTGCTGCTATTTCTACAAAAATAACAAAACATTAACTGGTAATTTTTACAGTTTACAAAGCACTTTCATAATTATCTCATTGGAGCATCTTAGCAGCTTTGTAAGAAAATATAAATTATTACCCATTTCTACAGATCAGGAAACTTAGGCACGAGAGAGGCCGAGTGACTTCCCCACCTCTTTATACCATGTCAGGTGAACCAAACCTCTTGTCAGCTTCCTGGACTCCAGCCTGCTTGACTGTCACGGCGGGAAGGTGGAGCGATGGACGGGGGCCGCGGGGGACACGCTGACAGATACGGTGAGCACACGGAGAGTTTCTCTCTCGGCGAAGAGCATGGGAATTTAGAGATGGCTGCATGGCGCAGGCGACAATGCAGGTGCTCTCAGGCGGAGTGAGGAGCTGCCCCAGGAGTGACAGCCACAGAGGGCACCCGTGCGAAGTGAGGATTCCAGTGGACACAAGAAGTGTACTGGGGTGGGATTCTACCTATCCGTCCTGTCACCCTGGAGACACACATGCGCATATGCACGTGCCTGCCCCACCCCACCTGCCCTCCCCAGAGCAGGGTATTTCCCATTGGCTCCCCAGCTGCAAGTTACTGGTGTGAAACCAGCTCCCGTGAGGACCAATAAAATGAAAGTCAGTGTCCAGGCGGAGTGTCCTCCAGCGGGTCCAGCTTCCAATGGAGCTGTGCTGCGGCTCAGGGTTGCACACGCAGACCAAGCATCTCGTGGAGCTGTTCGGCCACTCAGTACTGGGGTCGTTCATCTCCTGCCCGTGGGTGTAGAGTGGGAGACAAAGTTATGCAGTCAAAATCACAAATATGGTGTTCGGTGCAAGAGCAGACTCTTCTTGAAGAAGGACCTGTACGAGGACGCCCTGTCTAGAAGAACCGACACGAAGAATGTGACATAAAGGAGCTATGTCGGGGTAGAACGTAGGGTTAACTCAAGCGTGGACATAAAGGGCTGCTTGGTCAGCAGCTCCAAGGACGACGATGAACAAAGGACTCTCTGAGCGACACCTGCTCCCAAGGACGTTTTCTGCTGTTCCCATGGGCACTGTATGCTCCTTCGGCCATTCCCGTGGATGTTGTCTGCCTGCTCCGCTGTTCTCGAAAACGCTATCTGCTGCTGTAACTAAGCAGCGCACCTTACTCTCACTCCCTCGGGAAAGCAGTTACTCCCCCGATGAGCTAGTTTTGCTAAGGAGCAAGGTCACAGGATGACACAGTGGCCGATTCCAGGACTGGACGCCCAGTTCCTCTTGCCCCCCCTTCAAGTGGCCTGGGAAACGAGCCCCGGCTGAAAGGACAGAATAGATGGCCTTGGCCACACCCACTGCTTTGGTCTACCTGACTATTGGTTTCCCTATGTAGTCGGTGCTCCCAAGACACTCGGGGAGCCGGGCTTACGGAGCAACAGTCTGCCCGTGTCTCTGGGAGTTGCGCCTCTGATGAACGCTTATTCTATTCAGCCCAACTCCTGTGTCCGGCTTTTGGCTGTGAGTGGCGTGGGCAGCATGAGCCCCGCAACCAGTTTCCCTCCAGTTTCATTCTCTGTTCTGCTCCTTTCTCCTCCTCGACGGCCTTTGGGGCCCCTTCCCCAAGCAAAGCTGTCGGCTCCTTGCAGGGAGAGCACAGTGTATGTAGAGGCCCTGCGAGCACAAAGGTTTCTGACTGGCCTGCAGGGCCCCTGGTCCGCCTGGCCTAAGCACCCGTGGCCTCCCTGGCCCTGGACCTCCTTCCTGTGTCAGCCACCACGTCCGGGGTCATGCCTGAACCTTGTCATGACCCATACCTACCGCGCCCCGGAGCTCACTCTCAGACCACCTGCTCTATCTGTCCAGCTGACTCCCTGTGTACCCCAATTCCAATGATCCTATGACCCCACTGAGGCCTACGGTCCTGCAATCCGGAGATCTTGCGCCTTCTCACTGTCCCCCGGCTTCTTCATGTCCTCCCCTCCATCCTTATCCGCCCGCTTCCGTAATGAGTCATGACGATCACTCACTCGTTTGTGCCCTCCACTCCCCCTTGACCGCTCTCTCAATGGGAGGCCTTCTGCTGAAACCATAACCCTGACCGAATCTCACTGTCCACCTGTTCTCTGGCCCTGTATCCTGGCGGCCCAAGGGCTGGAGAAAACCATGCAGTCATACCCCAGCCAACCTTTCAAGTCATGATAGTTAAGTCAAGTGGGGCCTGAGTGAAGCCCCACAAACATATCATATGTATCTAGTCTACTCTCTCTCCCACTCACCCAGATGATGATTTCGTACCTTCTCTCCTCTCTCTATATCTTCAACACCTGCCCCCATCCTCCCTCTCAGCAACCTTGCTTCATCAAGAAAATCCAAGTCGTCAAAAAAAGACTCCCACACACCCCACCGCCACCTCCGGCCGCCCCCGCCTCTGCGGCCCTGCGCGGTGCCCCCTCCCCATCACGGGGGTGAGGCGGCCGCCTGGGATGGGCTCCTCCCCTCACCCCCTGAGGACGGGACCGGGCACTGCCGCGTTCCCTCTCCACCGAGTCATCATCCCCATCAGCTTGTGAACACACCGCGTCCCTCCCACCTGAAAACGCGTCTCCGCCTCACTCCCCTCTCCAGCTCCCACCCGCTTCTCTTCCTTCCTTTACCACGAAACTCCTCGAAAAGAATCGAGTCCCCTGTCCTTCTGCCAACCCCATGTCCTCTCCTTTTGTCTCTCGAATCCGCGGCAGCCGGGCTTTCTCCCCTACTGTTGCCCAGGACAGTCCTCAAGGTCACCAGTGAAATTCCGCGTCGTCTATCAGCCCTGTCCTTGCTCGACCCGTCTTTCACGGCTGAGGGTCTCTTCTTGAATCTCTCTCCTCTCTCGGTGTCCAGGACGCTATATTCTCCTCTCACATTTTAGCCACTTTTCCTTCTGTCCTTTTCCACGACCTCTAATGTCAGCCTCCATCTTGGGACCTTTTCTCTCTTGTCTCTGTAATCGACCCTGCGGAAATCCCGTTCGGTCCTATGGCTTTCAATCTTATGTAGATGATGAGGATTCTCAAATTTTTATCTTCAGCGAGAACCTTTCCCTCGAGCTTCGTCCCCACGTGTCCAGCGGCTACTTGACGCTCGCTCGGATGTTTGACTGCATCTCAGCAGGCCCCGAACCGAGCTCCGGTTCCCCGCTCAGCAGCGCTTCTGGCACTTTCCCCCGGTTCAGTTCCAGGCAAGTTCGTTCTTCCAGCTGCTCAGACCAAAGACGTCGCTACAGTTCTTGACTGTTTTCTTTCTTTTCACCTCCCCGACACATTCTGTTTGTTAGCAAATCTCCGCGGGCCATACTTTCAAAGCCTATGCAAAATCCAGCCACTTTTCATCTCCCCCTACAGCCCCCACCCTTGTTCAAATCACTGGGTTAACGCAATAGCATCTTAACAGGTCTCACTGCTTCTGTCTCGGCCCCTGCAGCCTATTCTCAAGCCAGCTTCCAGAATGATCTGGTTAAAGTCCATCACCACACTCAAAACCCTCCAACGTGTTTTCATCTCACGTGGAGAAAAGCCACAGCCCTTAGCGTGGACTCCCATGCCGGTGACTAGGAGAGTTCGAGGCAGCCAGAGGGCAGGTGCTCCCCAGCAGTGAGGCTTTTTCCTAGAGGAGAAGGTCTGTGCCAGGCAGACGAGCCAGTTCCTCAGCCTAACCATCTTAGCGGCCACGTGTGAGGCGTGGTTTTCAGAGCCTATGCCCTCGAGTGCCGCAGAGAAATGGCTGCTGTGGGACCCTCTCTGGTCTGTCTTCCTCCTGGGGAACCTCTGGACGCCCAGCAAGGCAGCGAAGATCGTGGTGGATAGACCAGGAGGGCCAATTTCAGCCTCTGACACTGAGTAACCTGACCTTGGGAAAAACAGCTTCCTCTCTACATTTTAGTTTTCTAATCAGTAAAACAGGAATAAAGGTAGCTACTTCATAGGACTGTTGAAGGATTAAATCAAAGTTTATGGAAAGTACTCACTCCAGTACCTGATACACAAAGTAAGTACTTGGAGGATGGAAATTTTATTCGTGAGAAAAGTTAGAGGAATTGCAGGTTCTGGCCCTGGAAAGAATTTCACTGGTGATTTAAAAGGGGCCTATCGGGTCTCGAAAGGACAGAAAGAGGTAGATTGCTGTCATCATAGAAGAAATATGCTTTAGCTACAACAGGAAAGAGTCGAATTCAGCCTTATGAAGATGTGTCCAGTTTTGAGGGGGAGTAACCACGGGAGCAGGCTTATCTCGAGACGCTGTGACATCTCATCAACATGGATCCTGAATGCCTACCACATCCTGGTTCATCTCGCAAAGGACTCCCTGGACCTTTCTGCATGAGCAGCCTGAGGTCAGAAAAGAGCCACCGACACGATGCTTCCGCAGAGATGCTGTGAACTCCATAGCAAAACAGGGCGCCAACCAGGCTTCTGTGAGTTGACAGGTCTGCACCACTATTGCAAAATATTGCAGGCGCCATACTCCAGTTGTTAAAATGCCCCATCTGCCTTTCTGTCTTATCCATATTTTGAATTTCCATCTTCTCAGTTTGCGTTTGTTTTTTGTTTGTTTGGTTTTGGTTTTTTTATTTTTTTTTTTTTTGTCTCTCAGTGCTGATGGAATTCAAGCATTTAGTCTTGAAAATTGCAAGCTTTTCTAAGGGCTGGTAAAAGACATCTAATTAAAATGAGAAGGAGAAAAGCATGTTCTCTTTTCCTGAGAAAAGCAGATGCTTTTCTGCATCACAAATCACCCTGGCAAATATTACTGTCGGCAAGAGGTCTGGTAAAATCCTGAGATTTCAGGGATTGTTTTGAAAATAACCTTTAACCTTTAAAAGGTTTACGATAGTAGTTATCCCAATTAATAATTTATTCTTTGGTAATTCCATTAAAATCGACATCTCTGTTTTCCAAACACGTGTGAGTTTTCTCGTTTTAAGCAAAAAGAGGATTATTATCCCTCCACTCCCACATGCAAGGAGGACGTATAAAACTCGAGATTCTCTTGAATTTTTATTTAAACAACGAGTTTGAGAATCTGTGTGTCACTTGAGTTAACATCATCAACAGATCAGGGTGACCAGATTCTCAGCTCCACCTCACCGGTCAGTGGTTCTCAGCCCTGGCCGCATTTTAGGATCACCCAGTAGTGATTAGTCAGATTCAAATTAAATCGGAATTTCTGGAGCCGGGATGCAGGCGTCAGCGTCATGCTAAACGAACCCAGGTGACTCTAATGTGCTGCCGGGGCTGAGAACCCCTTGTATGGCCAGACTAATCTGCATCCTGGTTACGGGGCAGAGCTCTACGCTCGCTTTGTCAGAGCTGTCCTGACAAACGGCAGAGGGCTCCGCTGGCAAGAAAAAGACTTCCAGGTTAATCCAAACTCCTGCCATTTACAACGGTAATTCCCCCTTAGTATAGTATTTCCACAATTGCCAAAGCCCTTTCATTTTGCTGTTACGTTTTTGCTTAATAAGACCTCATTTTTAGAAAAAAACCCTCAGGTTACTCTTTTAAACACTCTGACTCTTTTCTTTGCAATGAGACCTTTGCCTAGTGGTTAAAATTTTTAACATAATTGACCCTCTTTCGCCTCATTAGCAAAAAAAGGACTGACTTGTTTAGATTTCTCAAACTTTTCAAGATGATGCCTTTTTTTTTTTTTTTTGCAACTCTGTCCCAGAAGCACAGGCATCGGCGACACAGGACACTTTTGGTGTCTGCGTGTCCACGTTTTCTATATAGAGCTGCACTGTCTGATAATGTAGCTAATAGTCACGTGTGGCTCTCTAAATCTAAATTAACTTAATTCTTACACCTGAAACTTGCTGATTTCATTAACCAGTGTCGCCATAATAAAGATAAATAAATTAAAAAATAAATAAAAATAAAAAGCGAAAAATTAAATTAAATTAATTCGAGTTAGAAGTTCATCTCCTCAATAGGACTAGCCACATTGCAAGTGCTTGATGGCCACATGGAGCCTGTGGCCAGAGGCAACGGGGTTAAACTGTGCAGATACGGACCATTTCCACCACTGCAGGAAGTTCTATTGGACAGCACTGAATTCAAGAGCGTGACTTCATTTATAAAACCACCTATGGTTTTACTTCTGGGCTTTCATGGAAAATGGAGGCCCACCACCCCCACTCCAACAGACAGAGACAGGAAGTGAGCTGTGAAGAGGGCGATGCTTCAGGTGGAACAGCCTGGTCTGGCGGTCACCTCCTCCAGCGACCAGCAGTGAGACAGACAATCTCTCTGGGCCCCAGGGGTGAGTGAGATGACGATGGAAGGGAATGTCCCTCCTTTCTGAACAGCGAAGTCCTCCCTAAGTTCTAGTGATAGCATCATAGGTACAGACTGGATGGAAAGCCTATGGCCCTGTCCGACTATAGATCGTGCAGTGCTCAGTTTAGCCGCGAAGACTGACTGGCAAACAAAGCTATGGACTGACCCGCTGCCCAGTCCTCCCTCATTCCCACACCCCGGGCTCCATAAGGAAGAACCCAGCACGCTGGTGCGGGTGCCGGATGTTTAAGGGGGTCCGCACTTGGGGGATAGCCGCCCGAATTCCACCTCACAAGAGAGCAGAGTACAGTCGACCCCCTAATCCGTGGCGGGCACTTTGTAGGATCCCCAGTGGGTGCGGGGAAACCACAGACAGTACCGAGTTCTATTTATAGTATGTTTTTTCCTATGCATACATAACCTGTGATAACGTTTAGTTTATAAATGGGGCACCGGAAGAGATTACCAATAATAACTATTGATAAAGTAGAACAGTTATAACAATGTGTTATGATAAAAGTTGTGTGAATGTGGTCTCTGCGTTGTGCCGTATTCATCCTTTCACTTAAAAGGAGCATTTTACGTCTTTGGCTTATTCGAATTGTGCTTTGGGGCCATTGAGTGAAATAAGGGTGCCTGGGAGACAAGCACTGCGACACCTGACAGTCGATCTGATCACCGAGGTGGCACCCGAGTGACAAACGAGCGAGCAGCGTCCGCAGCGCCGAGACGCGAGACGAGGGACAACTCACCATCCGGCAGGACCGAGCAGGATTTGCGAGATTTCATCATGTTAAATGAGAACAGCTATTATAAATGACTAATTTCTGAAATCTTCCAGTTAACGTTTTTGGACTGAGTTGACCGCGGGTGGCCGACACCAGGAAAGCAGAACCGGGGACAAAGGGGACAGCCGCGCAAAGAAGCCAGCTGCTCACCCAAGAGCCATCGGCGCCTGGAGCCATCGCCCCCATTCATTCCCCGCCCTCCATGGAGGGCGGACTCCCAGACGGCCCAGGGAAGGCAGCCCGCTCCTGGCTCCCGCCGTCCTCACACCCGCAGCCGCCCTGCCTGCCCGCTCTGCCCGCAGGCGCCCGGAGCGGGGCTTCCAGGCCGCCAGCCGGGGCCTGGGGAGCGGTCCTCCCGCCTGGGCCTGCCGCCGCGCGTGTCACCGCAGTGAGCCTGGTGAAGAGGATAATCCTCCCTACCCCTCTCCCTCTCCACCCCACTGGTGGAGCGTTTCTGCCCTCTGGCAGACAGGAAATCCGTGTGTGTGTGTGTGTGCGTGCGTGCGTGTGTGTGTGTGTGTGTGTGTGTGTGTGTTCACACGCATTATTGAGACTTAGTTCTATCAGCGTCCGTCTTTCCTGGGGCTAATGGTGAGCACACACCCGCATTCCCCTACTGCGACGTTTAAAAACTGTTCAAACGTGTATTAAATGTTCGTGGGGAAGGAGCTCCGTCCTGTGCAAAGGCTCGAGAGGCAGGTATGGGGGGAGGGAAGAGGAAAGTGACTTCTGCTTTATACAGAAAGTTCTTTGGGCTGATGAAAATCTTCTAAAATTGATAGTGGTGCTGGTTGCAGAAGCCCGAGAAAACACAAACACTTTTCATGGGTGAATTACATGGTCTGCAACTTAAGTCTCAGTAAAGCTGTTAAAAAATGATGAAAACCGGAAAATCTGGTGAGGCCGCACCTGTGAGTGTTGGGTGACTGTCAGCTCTTACTAGGACCTAGAGTCTTCCTCTTCGAAGGCTGGAGGGTGGACCTGCAGCCTCTCAGCCTCCTGCCCCCAGCCAGACCCGTTAAACCTGCGTGGTCAAACATCCCTGGTGACTCACGTGCACACGAAAAGTCTTCAGCCTCGGGAAATCTAAAGTGAGCGGTAATAAAAATTGAGATGATGTACTTACCTTATACTTAGCTTTTCTATTCCTTTAAGTATCACTTTGTCTTTTTTAATTATTTTGTGAATAAAGAGCAGTGCTTTGACGTAATTAAACGTTTACACTTTTATTCAAACATAATGTACTTAACACTGACTTCCACTTAACCAATTCATC
>NW_006436814.1:1776635-1805348 GCF_000325575.1 Pteropus alecto
GCTGCAAAGATGAACAAAATCGCTCTTTTGGAAACCGTTGCATGGCTGCCCCCATCCGCCAGGAGAAGCATCTTGTGCCAATGTAAATTGTGGGCTTGCAAACATTTCATTTTGTTGCTCACAAATTTATTTATACTCATCTCACTTATTACAACTAAGCGACCTAAAAAATGTATGCAAACCAATGACACATTAGAACAAAAAGTTTCTATGTAAACTAAGTGGAACGCTTTGGAAAGACTAGATATAGATGAGTTACTTTTTATTTCTAGTGCTACCTATGGGAAAGATTCCTGTCAAGAATTGAGAAATTGTGATAATCTAGTAGGATGTGGCCCTTGGATTACTTAGCATCTGTCAACATTCTTGTTCCACTTAAGTAACCCAACCTGGAAATTGTTCTCAGTGAATTATGAGTGCGGTTTATTCAAGAAAGAACACAGAACTCCAATCAACCGATCCACGCTCAGAGAGAAGGCCTTGCCTTACATCAAGAGATAAGCAAAGAAATATTTATTTTGTGTCTTAGGTTAAAATGTTTGATCTAGATCTTTCATTAACTCACCAACTACTGATTGGGCCACATTGGAGAAGAGGCTTCTACTGTAGCTATATACATTTTAAAAGAGATCGTTAGCTGGTCCTTACATTTTCTTGTTTTTCTCAGATTTGTCTGTCTCGGGAAAGCCTCTGAGGGGCACTTCATCCTTGTTAAGGAGCAACGCCGTTCACTGCAGGCGAGTGCCGGGGGGAAAACTAGAGTTTCCAAAATTAATTCTGTGGTATTAGTTAAAAAGAACTCATTTTACACCCATATTCATAGCAGCATTACTCACAATAAGCTAAAAAGTGACCCAAGTGTCCACTGATGAATGAATGAATGGATAAACAAAATGTGGTAAGCAAATGCAATAGAATATTATTCCATCTGAAAAAGGAGGGAAATCTTGTCACGTGCTACAACATGGATGAACCTGGAAGGCATTACACTAAGTGAAATAAGTCAGTCACAAAGAAACAAACACTGTATGGTTCCCTTTATGTAAGGTATCTAAAGCAGTCAAATCATAGATATAGAAAGTATGATGGCGGTTGCCAGGGGCTGGGGAAAGGAAGAAATGGGGAGTTATTATTCAGTGGGTATAGAGTTTCAGTTTTGCAAGATGAAAAAATGAATGTAAATATGCTTAAATATACTAACACTACTGAACTTTACACTTAAAAATGGTCAAGATGGCACATTTTATGTTATATGTATTTTACCACGATTTACAATAAAAGTAATAAAATAAATTTGAAAAATGGATTGTCAACTTAAGGCCACCATATCATACAGAGCAACCACTACAAATTCCCAAAAGCTAGTGAGAGTTAAGGACCCCTTTAAGCTCATCCTAGCTGTCTCTACTTCCCAAGATTTTAACAACACTAAAATTATGTTGGTAGTATTGTAACTTCCCTGAAACGGACACAAACACAGGACACTAACAACAGAATGTGCCCAGCATGACTCTGAAATGGGTCCAGTGAAGGTGACAATCGAATACGAACAGTAGTAATAGCATAATTTAAAATTCACTTTAGATATTGGAATACGTAGAATCAAGCATCATTGATATTTGAAAATAACTCAAATATCATAGATGAAAAATCAGAGGCCCATATGGCAAAGATTATAAAATTTGGCTTAAAAAATTACCTAAGTAAATGGCTTAAAAATTACCTGAGTGAATGATGAGAGATACCATGTTTCTGGATTAGAAGATTTAATATTATGAAGCTGTCAGTTCTCCTCAATTTGTCTATAGTGTTTACGTGGTTGCAACTAAAATACCAACAGTTTTTCATAGAAATTAGTAAACTGACTTTGACATTTAGATAGATAGGTAAAGGCTAAGAATATTCAAGACATCTTAGCGGGAAGCTTTCCTCGCCACATACCAAGACTCATTATAAGTCTATAGTTAGTGTGGTACAGTGCAGTGGTAGACCAGTTAATCAGTGGAACAGAATGGCAACTAATCATAGAGCGTTTCAATATGGGGCAGGGGCAATATGGCAGGTCAGTGGAGAAAGAAGTCTTTACTCAGTAAATGGAGTTAGGGAAAAAAAATGGTCACATAGATGTACACACAGACACACACAAAAGAAATTAGAACCCTATCTCTCTCTGTATGCAAAAATAAACTCTAGGGTCTGCAAGGGCTTAAATGTCAACATTTTTTTAAGGAAAATATAAGTGAATATATTTGGAGCCTTGGGATAGGGAAGGATTTCTTAAGGTGCAGAGTACAAAATACAAAAAAAAAAATTGATAAACGTGACTGTGTTAAAGTTAATAATATCTTCATGAAAGACATCTTAAAGAAAGTGAAAAGACAATTACAAACTGGGAGAAGATATTTGCCAAAAAATTAGTATTAAGGATGAGTATTAAGAATATGAAGAACTCTAACAAATCAATAAACAACAATAAAAAGGACAAATAACCCTGTAAGAAAAAAAAGGGGGAAAGACATGAGCAGGCATTTCAGAAAAGAGGAAACACATGTGGCCAATGAACATGTGAGGAAATGTTCAATCTCATTAATAATCAGAAAAATGTGAAATTAAGACTACAATGGGATAAATTTTAACTGCCTTCAAAGGACAAAAATTATGATTGACACTAAGTGTTAGAGAGGATGTGGATCCATAGATTGTGTGATTCATGCTGGTGGAAGGCAGGAAAACTCTTGCACTTGTACACCAAGAGATATGCAAAAATACTCATAATAGCAAAATTATGAAAGAATCCCAAAAAACCACTGAGAGGAGAATGGATAAATCACCTGTGCAATAGTCACACAACAAAAGAGTAGACCACACCAATTTCATGCAACAATATTTTTCAGTTATTTATTACTGTGTAACAAACCACCTCAAAACTTATTTGGCTGAAAATTTAATGGCTTAAAACTGCCATTTTATTATATTTCATGATTTTGTGGGTCAAGAATTCAGGCAGGGCTCAACTGGAATGTCCATCAAAAAGCCCACATAGCACTGACTCTTACAGGAAGATTATACAGATTATATAGAATAGGAGAAAATGAGAGAGAGAGAGAGAAAGAGAGAGAGAGATTGAGAGAGAGAGAGGAGAGAGAGAGAGAGAGAGAGAGAGAGAGAGAGAGAGAGAGTGAGTTCCTCTTTTTAGAAGGACACTTGATTAGGACTTCAACAAATCGGCGGTGGGGGAGGCCGAACAAACGTTCGGTCCATAGCAACATTTTTTTCTCAAAAGAATTCTAGCAATGAAGATCAAGCATCTGTCTCCCAGTTACATGTAGGGTCAACTGCAAAGGAAAAAACCCTACTCCCACTTCATTGGTCTTCTCATACAACATCACCCTCCTCACCTTTTAAATCCTCATTATGCTTTTTGGCCTCTTTCGAGATGCATGATACGCTTGATTTACAAGTAGCTGAGATATCAGTCCTTGGAGAATTTAGTAAATTCGGAATTCACCAATGGAAGGAAAGAAGTGTGAGTGTGCTATGGCGACACCTGGTGGTAAAATGTGCAATAACATCATGAGCCTCCTCTGATGGCGGATTCCTGGCTTATTCCTGAAGAAAATTAAATAGAATGGAAATTTTAAGAACCATTCCATAGAGTTAGAGACAAGAAGATGTGAATGTGTGACCATGCACGCATGTGTGTATTTCTCCTTGTGCATCAAAGATAGAAATGATCTGCAACGTAGCCAAAGGAGATGAGAGTTTAGTGGAGAACATGTTTATTCTGTTTAATCTGTTTCCGATTCTCACCTAGTTCGCGATACTCAGTCACTTTGCTTTCTCATCTAGAAAATAGAAATATTTAATAATTCCTACTGAGTATACTAAACAGTATAAGTGAAAATTGTTTTGTAAATTGTAAGAATATCATGCTTATAAATGTGTTAGCTATCATTATAATAGAGGTAATTACTACAAAGTTAACTTTCAGCCCCAGAGTTCCTTTTCAAGGAATTTTAATATTGCTTAAAGATGAGACAGCATTAGTCCATTTCACTCAGGGATTAACTGCTTCAGGTTGCAATGTGCCTTATTCCCGAGGGTCAAAACAGCAATTCCAGGTTGTGGTTGTCACCCAGGGGTGATTTTGCCCTGGGTGACAATTTTGACAGTGTCTGGAGACAATTTTGGTTGGCACAGCCCCAGGGTTGGAGGGGCTGGAGCTGGTGCTACTGGCATCTGGTGAGTAGAGTCCTTGGGTGCTGCCAAACATCCTTCGAGGCGCAGGACAGCCCCCCACTACAAAGAATTGTCGGCCCACATTGTTGACAGCGTTGAGGTTGAGAGGTCCCGGTTAGGCCTCTCTTTCCTTCCTACTGTCCTCTTCGCCACCACCATCGACTCCAAAGGCTGGAGGGTGGCTTACAAGTGAGAAAGTCTCCAACACATATGGGCAAGTGAGTTCACAGAGCGTACAGGTTGAATTTTGGTAAGCAGGCATCCTCCTCTTTTTACAGGGAAAGTGAACCCAATAGGGAAAAAGCTTTTGCTGCAGAGACATTGAGATAGGCTGGTGGTAAGCACGACATGTATGTTTACTTGTGGAATTAAGTCCAAATGACAGAGAAGAGTGAGTATTATTCGTAATGGCCACGTGCTCTGACAATGTAGATATAGTACAGCTGTTTTTTAAACGGGGGCAAGAATAGAGTGAAGGAACATACAAAAAAAGGTTTTTTAAAACTGTTTTTAGTGATCATATTGGCAGTGGTACCATCGGTATTGTTGCTTTGAGACTGTCGTGAGTAATATAGGATAAAGCAAATGAGTAAGTATGAAATAGTCCAATTCTTTTATCCATTCTCTTTTTAAGAATAATGTTTTCTATTTGGAAAAGTAGGTACATGGTGTAAGATAGAAGAGGTTAAGTAAAAATCTTATAGTCCCAGATTGGAATTTGAAGTATCCGTATGAACTCATGCGATATTTATATTATTATATTTTACTATGTTATATTATAATCTTCACAGAAAAGGCCCAGAGACAAAACAATGACCACTACAGTAGCAATGAGCATCTTTAGCACCAATTATTATTTTGAAATATCATTTCCCACCAAAAGAAACCAAGGCTTCTTGAAGACATGGCTGATTCCTGGTTTGGGGCAGGACACGTACACGTTGACCCTCATCGTATCTGTCAGATCGCAATGAAGCTATGGAAAACCACTAGGCCCTGTTAAACGGATGCAGGAGTCAACTGCAAGAGGCATCTGCTGCCAAAGATGAGGCGATTTCTGGTGCAATAATTTCAAGGGATTGAAACTGTTTAAATCCATAAGTTTGTAATTATATATTTTTTAAAAACTTAAATCATCACATTTGGAGGACATTAAGGAACCAACTTGAAAAACTGGTACATAATGGGAAAGAATCAAGCATTTTTCTTGCTTTTCTTACATCAATATGCCTCTGGGAAACCAAACGGTCGGTGAAGGGAGGCATCTCTTTATGAAAGTGTCACAACAAATCAGTGAAAAAGAAGTGACAGGATCAGAGTGTTACCACTTTGCAGCTCCCAGTGAATTAATGGATTTAGGCATTGAACATCAACGGTCACTAACGTGACAAAAGGGAGTCAACCAGACATTGGCGTCTCCTGAGTCAAGACCACATCGCCACTTACGGTCTTGCCAGAGGGGTGGAGCCTAAGTCTGACCAAGCTTCAGCTTGATCCAGCTGCCGAGGGGTGGGAAATCCGGGACACGCGGAACTGCGCTAAGTGTGTTGTCAGCAACATCCAGACGATTGGAATTTCACAAGTCCAAGGGCCCAGGTTTTCCAACAGATAAATCGTGAGGCTGAGAAAGGGATCAAGGGGAAACTTGAACATTTAAAGACTTTAAATCATATGAAACATTTAAAAAAAAACAACTCTAGGGTCCCAGGGTATTGATTTGGGCGAAAGAACTATAAAGAAACACAGACAAGAAATGATCTTACTAGTTACTTGGGGGGAAAGATCTGATTGGAACGGAAGGTGAGAAGGGTCTTCTCGGTGGCTGGCAAAATCTTATTTCTTGCCCTGGTGGTAGTTACAAGGCTGTATAATGATTCACTAACATATGCCTTATAATTAAATAATATATAATATTATATCGATGTTAAATTAAATGTTAATTTAATAACTTAGTATTGAATACTAATTAATATAAATATTAAATATAAATGCCTTATAATATATGCCTTATAATATTATCAAATATAAATGCCTTATAATAATATTATATGCCTTATAATATTATATGCCTTATAAATATTATATGCCTTATAATAATGTATTCAATTATACATTCATTTTGTGTGATTTTTTTCTGTATCTGTATTTCTTTTTGCAGAGTAAAAATAAGTTTCCTTTAATATCCAGGTAATATAAAGCTGACAATCGCAGGCCAGTCTTTATAGGATGAAAACGGGCCCTTTACAATAAATTTCTAAAAGGGAGATTTCTGTATCTGCATTTTGTTTTCCAGCAAAAAGTTTTATAATCACATAAAGAAACCGGATGACAGAAATTTGTAGAATCTTCTCACAGCAACATAAATGCACAATGGACTTTCGTGCTGTTTTTAGACTTAGCTTTACGGTTGGTAATATAGTGACCATTATTTGGATTGGCCGCTAGGGTGCGCTCTTTGTTGCCACAGGACCTGTGCTTACATTGATAAAAGGGGGTTTTCTAATGTGTATGTATTGCCATGTGAGTTTTAGGATAAATCAAGCAATTATTCCTTGTCCTTTGAGCACAACCCACATAAGTGACTGTCAGCGCTAGCAATTTTTATTTGGAAAGTTAGATCCAACATGTAAATACAGTGTACATACTGAAAATACTGTCGCTTTCTCTGTTAAAATAAGTCTTAATTCATTTAACAAGTTACTGAGATAAAGCTTCATAAGCCATCATAAGAAACCATTAAGACCTACCATGTGGAGAATGATGGGCCAAAAGGTATTAGTGGTCTTCTGATAAGAGACGACAGCCCACCGGTGGGGACAGAAACACTTAAGGGCTGTTCAGAACTTCTGCTCAAACTCGAATCCGTCACCAGGCTCCGGGAGGACTGGCCAGCCTTTGCAGGCCAGTGAAGAACGAGAGATGACCCTGGAAGGGCCAGGGCTTTAGAGCAGGGACGAGGCCAGTCATGACTGCTGACCCGAACCCGTCTTCCCTTGCGCACATGTGGAAAGGGTCACTGTTCGTAGAATTTTATTGACATGAGCTCGGGCTAAGCTGACAGGCCTGCATCTTAGTGAGAAAGGGTGGTTCTCCCATCATGGCCGCCGATCTGTTCTCCAAAGGGAGAACAGGTGGGACCACTTCTTTCTGTTAATAATCATGGGCCTCAGACGCTTTGCATTGCTAAGTATGAAAAAAGCTTATGAACTGTTCACAAGCTGAACAACAAAAAAAGATACTATGAGTTTTAGAATTTTTCTACAAGGCTGCAGTAGATAGTACAACAGTAAATCTTAACCTTTAACCCTAATAATGACTAGGTCATTTTGCCATACCTCTCCAGCCATCCCCAAAGTGTGATACGGTGTCCATGGATACATATGTGTATATATTTGTTAGGATGGATTAGAATCACTCGTTCTGGTTACTTTTTGAGATTTTGCGTGTTGGTCCTTTAAGGACACCTTGGGGTCAGCTGTCCGCTCCACTCTGACAGCATCTTGGCGGCGGAGACGTAGGATGCTCACTGACAGTGAGAGCTAAAGAATTTCCCGCCAGGTGGACACCAGGGCTTATCCCTTATCCCTGATGCCCTTCAGCGACCCCTGCCTCACCCCCCGAGCCAAAACCCACTCTCTCATTCCAGCATGCTCCCAGGCGCCTCGGGAACGCACTCTGTTCTGGGCTTGCCCCTGGGTTAGGGACCCCGCCTGTCCCCGCCAGCCTCGCGCCCCTCACGGCGCTCTCCTCTCCTGAAGCACACGCAGTGGTTAAGCAAAGGGCTCTGGCCTCGGAGAGAACTCAGTTCGAATCCCAGTTCGGCCAATTTTACGTGACCTTGGGCAAATGATTTAACCTCTCTAAGCCTCAGTTTCCTTTTCCATTAAATAAGGATGATAGAATAATAATATTAACCTAATATTGATTTTTTTTACATTGCAAATGCTCCCGTCAAATAAATAGCACAGCCCGCACCCAGCTCTGCTGCCTCCTCCCATTCGCCGACCCCACCCCAACTTCTAGACCGTAGACGTATTTTGTCTGTTTTCGAATTTATATAAATAGTAACATAAGACGTATACACTTTTACATGGGTTTTTTTCCCTCCGTTTAACATTCTATTTCTGAGATTCACTCAAATTGTCACATTAGCAGTAATTCTTCCGTTCTAATTCTATGGCTAAGGAACACTTGGGTCGTTTCTAGTTTGGTCTATTACCAAAAGAGCAGCTAGGAACAGGAAGCAGTAAAAATAAACATGTCTATCTCTCCTGAACTGGGGTGGGGCAAAGTTCTAGACGTAAATATTATACATAGTATAGAGTTATCACTGACAGGTAACATGGCGGAATGGGAAAGAACATAGAGTTTTAGACTAGACACACTTGTAACTGAATTCTGGACTTTCTACTCACTAATCGTGTAAGTTAGGCAGTTACTTGACCTCTTTGAGAATCGATTTGGTCATCTTCAAAAGAGTAATAAAACTACCTTCTTCATTTGGCAGCGGAGGTGGATACCGGAGGTGGTGTCTGCGAAGGCCCTGACAGGTGCCCCGTGCACATTAAGGTGAGTCTGCGCATGCTCCAACCATGTTCTAGGCGCAGAAGAAGCGCACACGTGCAAAGGGCTGAGCCCTTCTCTCCCGGATGCAGTTACTCGAGGTTATTTATTCAGACATATTCCCTGAAAATAATTATATTACAAAATTAACAGAAGGCAGAGAAATTTTTAAAATTTCAAAATGTTTGACCAACTGAAGCAAATAAATCTAACTGCATATCCAGTTGGTGGAATAGCCACAAATAGAAAGACTAAAACGCAGCATTGACTGCACGAACACCCCTCGTGGGGTGTAATCTAAGGACAAAAAGTAAATAGATGAAAGATAGATAGATAGATAGATAGATGATAGATAGATAGATTATATATGATAGATGATAGATAGATGAAATTATTATATTACTATCTTAGGAACCAACACTTTTAGCATAAAAGAAAAGAGACAGTATAAAATCCAAAAAAGTTAAATAAAAATCCTGTAACCCATTAAGATGTACTATCATTTAGTAGGCAGTAAGTGTCTACTTGTAAAGGCCAAAAGCAGTGATGCCTAATAGCAACGAGCAGCCCCAGTGCCCAGATTGTAAATGTCCTAATTTAAAGATCATGTGAAATTATGATTTAACAAAACTTTTCTACCTCTGCCTGCTGACAGAGCCTAGGAGCAAGGGCATCCCCATAACAGTGAGCTCACCTAGCCACCAGTTCTTGGTTTCCAGATACTAAAGCCACGAAAAGCAAACAAAAACAAACAAACAAACAAACAAAAACAGGGCTCTTTGGAGAAATGGTTGAGTACTGGTCCATGGCAGACAATGTTCAAGACGTTCGTTCCAGGACATCTTTTCTATCAGAAAGCAAGGGAACTCAAAAACCTCTGGGATCTTATCAAAGACACAGGCACCAACTTGATGAGCCAGAAATGGAATAATTCAAGTGTCAGAAAGAATCACGGCTACAATGGGTCGAAAAACGACAAAATTATACCAATCCAAGTGTTCGTAATGACACTAATTATCCCCCCTCCAAAAAAAAAAATCTCCTCATTGTTTCTCTTTGGAGGCACCAGCACATTGTTCTGAAAATCGGTAAAGGAAGGAAAAGAGTCAACCGTTTATTCTACCTTCCTATTCGGCCTATATTTCAAGATAACTAAATAATTGATGAAGGAAAGTTCTTCTTTATAGAAGTTCAGTTAATAAAACCAGGAGGCATGGTAGCCACTAGTTAAATAATGGATCTAGGCCACAAGCATCAATAATTACTGAAACCATCAGCTGACAGGCTGATGAGGAACTTTGAAATGCAGGGCTGACGTTACATCAACGGCTTGACCACTCTTTGGAAGTGAGAAATAGGAAGTACATGGCACCACTATGATTTATTCTTGCCCGTGAACTTGAATCTAACCAAGCCTCTAGCGCTACCTACCGGTCTAGAGGAAATGGAAGGGTAGAGGAACAAGTTCAATGACACGACAGAAATCAATCAGCCAAATCCAACACGGAGGGAAATTCTACAGGCAAATGACCTGCTTTCTTCAACAAATAAACGTCATGAAAGAAAAAAAAAAGCACGTAAAAAGGGGTGATTACACAGACTTAAAAGAACAACCCAAGGCAGTTTGTGAACTTCATTTGGGTTCTGATTTGAACAAATCAACCGTAAAAAGAATTTCTGAGACATTCAAGGAAATTTGAGTATAGACTGGGTTTCAGTTGAATTATCAGTAATTTTATTAGATGCAATAATTTCATTGAGGTTATATATATTTTTAATCCCCTTATCTCTCAGACATAGCTGCTTAAGTATTTAGAGTAAAATAATACGATGCTTGCAATTTGCTTTAAAATATTCTAGCAAAAAAGGTGTGGGGAGATTTAAAGAAAATAAGATTTGGGTCTTTATTTTAAAAATAATAAAGAGCCACTGAAAGGTTTTAGGTGGTGGATTACAAGATAAGATTTTGTATGTTGTGGCTGCGACGGAGCAAAGGGTTCAGGACAGGGCGCGTGGGAGGTGGCTGGAGAGGCAGCAGGAAAACCAGTTAGGAAACTGTTGTAGTCCAGCTGCATGATGATGGGGACTGTGATTGAGATAGGGAAGATGGGAAGAAGTGAGTAGATATTAGATTAATTTAGATGATAGAATCTGTAGGGCTGTTGATAATTAGCAATGGGGAGTGGGGAAAGAAGACATGATTCCTGCGTCTCTGGATTTAGTACCAGGGTGGGTGTCCTACCTGTTAATAGAGAAGAACAGAACGGGGGTAGCGGGTAGGGGGGATGATGAGCTTAGTTCTGAATCTGCCCCAGTGAGGTCCCTGGGAGGGAGCCGGGGAGAGCTGTCAGGTAGAGAGTTGGTAGCAGAGCCTGGAATTCAGAGAAAAAGGGCGGGGCCACTGGTCAAACTGGCAGCCGCCGGAAGTGAGTCGTCGCCTTGGGAAAGCTGGGCCTGCCCAGCGGTGTACGAAGTGGCATCGGGGCAAAGGAAAAAGCCCCAAGGAAATGAGATAATAGTGGAGAAAAACCTAACAGCGAAAATTTCAAAAGTAGAAGCTGAAGACGAATCAAAAAGAAGAGTATCATCATCTCGGGAAGAATAAATCGCAATGTTAGATGAGGGGACTGCTGGGTCAAAATAAAGACTGCAGAGTGGCCTTCGAGAGTTCTTACATGTTTGAAGTAGATACTAAAACTATTTGGGGATAAATGATATGACAGCTGGCATTTCTTCAACATAATGAGCTGTCATGGAAGCTGGGGACTGAGCACAGGGAGGTCCATGGCACTATCGCTCCACTTATGCCTGTGTGTGAAATTTCCTATAACAGGAAATTTTAATGATTATCCCACAAGGAAAAGTGTCTTTGGCTTTATCATCGTGGAGATAACAAGTAACCTCTGCATAAGTAGTTTTCGTGAAGGCAGTGAGTGTAGTGGAGACAACAGGCAACTTGAGGAAATCTAGCCGTGTAGACAGAGAAGGATGTGGGTGGAAAGAGGATTTTTTGTCTTTCAGTCTGGAGAGGCTGGAGCTTCGTTATATCCTGATAAGGCTGAGCCAGCAGACGTTGAAAAGTTGTTGAAGAAGGAAGGAGCCTGAGAAGGAAGGAGGAGACGGAAGATGCCACATGAAAAACTTGACCTTAGATTTAAGGGAACAGGTCTTCCTCTGGCACAGAAGAAAAGAGGAAGCGCGTGAGAATGCAGAGGCCAGAGAGAGTGACAGGAGGCATATGGCTACAGGGTGAGGCATCTACTGGGAGGGAGTGGGGATGAAGGAGTCTGAGGTTTAAAAACAGTGGAGAATGTTTGAAGAGAAAAGAATTCACCAGAAAAACACTGTCATGTGGTGCTGAGCGTCCAGGAGACACTGGTGAACGTGGAAACTACATGGCCTGTTCTGCGGGGTTTTTCCTGCGTCACTCAGCAGCCTGGTTCTGAGCTCACGACAGAAGAACATTCAGGTTCATCTAGTGTTGGACGTTGGCCAAGGATGCAAATAGCAGAAAATTCAACATGAGAGTTTGGAACTGTAAGAGTTATCTATTGTTCCAGAATAACTCATCCCAACACTTAGCAGCTTAAAACAGCAAGCATTTATTATCTCACACAGTTTCTGGGGGCCGGGAATCAGGAGCTGTTAAGCAGTGGCCTGGAGCAAGGTCTCTCAGGAGGCCATGGTCAAGCTGATGGGCTGGAGCACTCACCTCCCAAGCTTACTCATGTGGTTTCTGATCAACCAGCCAGCCTAAGACAGTGGCATTTCATAGCACTCACCACCATCTCAAATTATCTTGCTTGCTTTTGCCGGCTCCCGTCACTAGAAGTCAGCTGCCTGAGAGAAGCTGACTTTTTTCTTGCTCGTTGCTGTATCCTCTGGGCCAGGCGTATGGAAGATGATCAAAAAGTTCTTTAAATAAATGAGTACGTGCGAGCGTGTGTGCGTGAGTGAGCGAGCGCGTGCGTGAGTGAAACCCACAGGAGAAAATGTTATTCCCAACTTCGTGACAAACTTTACGGGGTGGAGAGGGATGAAGTTTTCCAGGAGCAGTGGCTCCCTGATTGGACCTTCGTCTCCTTTGTCTTTCTTTTACAAATTTAATTAGTTTATATTGCTTCCAGTGAAACAATGTTCAGAGTTATAACTTAACACTTTGTGCCTTTGGAAAATCGCCCTCAAATACAAATATAAATATCCCATTCTACATGTAAATGAGAAGTTCCACAAAGAGTTGCTGTAAAGAAAATGCCCACTTAAAATTCTCCTTTTCAATTTAAAATGAGAGATGAGTCTTGACAAAAAAAAATGTTGGTCCCTGGATGAATAAAGAAGTATATGTAATAATATAAAGATGTATATGTAATGATGCCAACAAACTTTTTGAAAACCACACATCTTAAGGGAAAAGTCTTTTTTTAAATTGTAACATTCAAAATGCTAACCCTAGTGAAAAAAATAGTAATAGCTTACATTTTTATCAGCACCGGGACTTATGTACTTATGCCACCTTTGGCAAGGGCCAGGGAAGGGCTGGAGGTATCTGGTTAAGAGAGCATCTTGGGGTCTCAGTCTCAGCTCTGTTCTTTCTAGCTGTGTGACCCTAAGCCAGTCACTTGACCTCTCTGGACCTCAACTTACTCCTCTATAAAATGAGGTCTTAATGTCTCCCTCACAGGGTTGTGACAGTTAATTGAAAAGTCCTTAGAACACATGAGATGTGTGAGTCAGGCTAATATTGGCTAGGGTCCCTATTTTTACAGATGAGAGACTGAGGGTCAGAAAAGTTCTGAGATTTGCTTAAGGTTACACAACCAGTAGGCATCAGAGTTTTGACTCATTCCCAGAATTTGCGACTCCAAATCAAATGCTCTTTTTACCGTATTACAATTATCTACCATTTTAACAATGACAGTGTATGGCTGTGTTTAGAAAA
Organism: Pteropus alecto; assembly: GCF_000325575.1. Classification (NCBI taxonomy): domain Eukaryota; kingdom Metazoa; phylum Chordata; class Mammalia; order Chiroptera; family Pteropodidae; genus Pteropus; species Pteropus alecto. The sequence goes on from NW_006436814.1 coordinate 1,790,377, forward strand.
GGTCAAAAACAAGAACACTAAAATTATAGCCCACAATCAGAAACAGTAAGAGTAACTGTTTTCACCTTCTCACAGTGTTCCACGCTAGAGCCAGCAGTCGCCAAAGCTCTAGAGGTTTAACCAAGGTATTACCAGCAACAAAAATTCTTAATACGTTTAAATTACAACTAAATTGTTCTCTTAGGGATTGGGGCTTGTTTGTTTGTTTGCTTTATTATTTATGCCCACAGCACCTGGTCTTCCTAGGTGGTCTCCCATCCAAATACTAACCAGGCCTGACCCTGCTTAGCTTCCAAGATTAGACATGCGGCTTGTTCAGGGTGGCATGGCCATAGACCATGGACTGTGGCTCCAGTGGGACATGAACCCAGGACCTTCTGCCTGTAAAGCAGTGTCAACCACGTCCTTTTTTTTTTTTTTTTTTTTAACATCACCACCCCTTACTGTCCTCTGTAACCAGATGCAACTCTACAATGGGTTACAAAAATAGTTGATTCTCATTATTCACCACAGTTACGTTCAATAAAGACGCTACGAACACTGAGTTAGTGAATTCCTAGGAGAAATACAAGGTTAGGGTTCCTTTAAGTCTCTGGTCACAACGTTTTTGTCAACCAATCAATACATAACTTTATCTATGAGTGTTTAAAGACACCTTACTTAGTACACATTGTCAATGCATTAACACAGAACTCAGGGCCAATGGCGCCGTGACTCACGCCCGAGCAAAGCTCATCGAACACGCCTATTTCCTCCATAAGGCACGTCACAGCCTCTATGCGTGGGAACACTCGGCAGCACCGCAGCACTACATTTGAGGGACATTTTAAATAGCAAGATCACCAATGAAAATTCAAAAATGCAAAACAAAAAACATGGCATTAAAGAACCACGAAAGGGCCACTTATATTAGAGCTAATGATACAAAAAGGCAGAGTGTCACCTGTTCGACTTCAGCTGGGCACATGTATGATGGGCAACTCAAATGTCGCCACACAGTGTATGACTGCAAATGACTGTAAACGCACCACCAGTGTTGCTTTGGGGGTTACAAGTAAAGTTTAGCAAGGAGGTGAATTCGCAAGTATGAGATCTGCAAATAACTGCAGAAAGACCGTGCACGGCTGGAGCAGACAGGCAGTGTGGGAGCGCGCCCCGAGCTTGGAGGCTGGCTCTCCTATTAAGTAGGTGAGCGGACAGGTCAACCCAAGTTCTCCTGCCTGTATAGGTAAGAAGATCAGATTAAATGAGGTCTAAATTTCCTCCCAGCATGAACATTCGATGATACCTTTAATGACTCTCAGATAGGCGTGGGACATGGGACTTTATGTAGACTCTAAGTCTGGATAGATTATAGATCCAACTTTGTGACTCTAGGCAAATAATCTCTCTGAACTTCGGATTCTTCTTTATCAAATGAAAACTTCTATATCTCATGAAGTTGCTGGAAAAACATAAAATGGAATAATAAATGAAACCATAATATATGCAAAGTACCTAGAACGTAGAGAACATTAAAATGTGAATCCTTCTTTCCTAATGTATAAATCCTGCTTATTAATACAAACGTGTCCAATTGTATGGTGGGAAAAGGGTTATTTAATAACTATAATACCAAAAATGATCAATGATCAATATGCTTTTATCAAGTACCTATTGATTTTTAAACTGATAATAAAAGATGTCAAATTGTTCCTGAGTTATTGCCAATTAGTAGGTTAAATGTGGCCAGCCCAGCACTGCAGTCAGAAATTCCCTGGCCTGCTCACTCACTGTTTCACTTATCCATTCATTCTACAAATATTTATGGACTACCCGCTATATGCCAGGTACTGTTCTAGACCCTAGAGAATGAAATAGGTAAGTCCTTGGTCTCTAAGAGCTAATGGTCTAGCATATGTGGGAGCAAACAACAAACCAACATCGGATGCAACGTACAGAGACGATATGGGCTCAGAAGAAAAAGAAAGCGAACTAAAGGGATAGAGTCGTGGAAGGAAGAGCGCTTCCTCAGGTACGGTGGCCGGAGAAGGCCTCTTTAAGGAGGCGCGTGTGAGCAGAGGCCTGAATGGTGGGAAGGAGAGAACCAAGAGACGATCCAGGCAGGGGGAGGGCATTCCGGGCCTTGGAGTAAGAGTGAGCTCGTGTGTTGGATCAACAGTGCGAAGGCCAGTGTTGCTCTGATGCAGGATCAAGAGGGGAGAGCAGCCGACGAGATCAGGGCCCCGAGAGGCCCGCTCACCGAGGCCAAGGAGCCACTAAGGATTTGGCTTCACTCTAAGTACCATGGCGAGCCAGCCAGTGTGGTAGGGAGTAGGTGAATGACTTTTCTGATTTGTTTTGAAGCAACAACTCTGACTGTTATGGGGGGGAAAAAGACCACGCATGAGGGTCAAGAGTGGACGTAGAAAGGCCAAACGGGTGGCTGCCTGGTAGACCAAGCTGCAGGCGGTGCCGGCCCGTTCAGGGCGGTCAGCTCGGGTGTCATAGATCTGGTGCTGGATCCATCACGCCCATTAATGGCGACGTGCATGAAGCATTTGCTCGCACCTGGTGTGGTAATTAGGACCTCTGTACCCAAATTTAACTGTAACTGGCCCTAAACAAATTTGAGAAAGAAAAAAAAGCTAAAGGTCTCAAAACCACCTCCTTTTCCTCTCAGATCTCTTTTCCCAACTTAAAGGTCTCCCCCCTTCTCCACTAAGCCACGTCTTAAAAGTACACAATATATTTGAGACTTACTTTATGAATTCTTTACATTTAGGTAAACGATATTGGATGAATTTATACAAATATTAAAACCTTTAAAAAGCATAAAATTCGATTACCTATTTATCACCAGCTTAAGTAATAAACTATAAAGTAGTCACATATTCCTCCCTCCCCATAAGAAGAAACCTAATGGTGTATATATTAGGTGTAATATATATAGAGAGAGAGATGTATATAACACTATATACACCTATGTATATAGTGTTATTTTGCATGATTTTAAGGTTTATGTGAATGGTATCATACTTTATATATTTGTGTGTTACTTATATTTTTATTTAACATTATGTTTGTTAGAATCCATATTGATGTCTTACTCTAGTTCATTTTCACTAATATATATATTTAATTGATGACTTTATCACAATTAACTCATCCATTCTCCTAGTCAGTCAGGAACATTTAAGTTTCCAGTATTTTTGCCACTGGAGACAAGCTGCCATGAGTCTTTCACACTTACACATGAACAAAGTTGACTCTAGAGCCCTGCTATTTGAAATGTGCCCCCAAGACCTGCATGACCTGGGAGCTTGCAAGAAATACAGAATCTAGGGCCCACACACAAACGACTGAATCGGAAGCTGCATTTTTAACAATACTTTCAGGAGGTCTGTATGCACGGAACAAGTTTAAGAAGTATTGGTCTAGAGGACACAGTACTTCTCAAACTATGATGAACCAGTTCTGTTTTGGTTCTTCAATTTTCAATCTGTTACGGACTGATATTTTTGTAAAATCGCATGCTTAGATGTTTCCGCAACATTAAATTGCTGTAAAAGTTTCTCAACACTTATTCTCAATTTCTGTACTTACCTCCATACAGACCAGTAACAATCGTTCTGTGGACTAGGTGCAAATTGCCACTGTAAGAACTTAGGAGTGAAATCGCTCAGTCATCTGGAGTCTTGTCAACTACACCGAAGAATGCCAAATTGTTTCCCAAAGTGATTGTATCAATATCCGTTCCCACCAGCAGCCTATGAGAATGATGGGCATGAAACAACCTCTCACTGACATCTTAATTGACATTTCCCTGTGGCCTTCACCTTGGAAGACTATTTGTAGTTTCAAATAATATGTTTTTCTAATGCATAAGCTTCTCATAGGTTTATCTTTGCTCAGATTTATCATTATTTCTGATTTATAATTATATTATTGTTGGGACTACCCCCCCCAACAATAAGGTTCAACCATTAGAATATGAATATTTGCCAAAAATATATGTCCCTTCCGTTGCTTAAAACAGCTATCCCATTCTATTTCACTGCTTTTTCAAATATGCTCAATTTACCTGTATTTTCAAATATGTACAATATTTAGTCTTTAAGGTCGTATAGCAGATAAGAGTTATGATCTAAATAAAGTGCAAGCTTTTTTAAAAAATGAGATTCTAGTCTTATTTTACAATAAGGTTGAAATTAATAAAATGAAGTGCTTTTTCACAACGAGTTTGCTGCCAGAGCACAGGTGTCATGAGAACCACGGCTAAATCTAAGCCAAAATGGGAAAAGAAAAGACTCATATCAACATCATCGTCATCGAACATGTAGATTCGGGCAAGTCTACCACTGCTGGCCGACTGATCTACAAATGTAGCGGAATCAACAAAAGAACCATTGAACGATTTGAGGAGGAGGCTGCTGAGACGGGGAAGGGCTCCTTCCAGTACGCCTGGGTCTCGGAAATATGAAATGAAAGCTGCCCATGAACGTGGTGTCACGATTGAAACCTCCCTGTGGAAATTCGAGATCAGCAAGTATCATGTGACCGTCATCGATGCCCCAGGACACGGAGGCTTTATTCAAAACATGATCACAAGCACATCTCAGGTTGCCTGTGCTGTCCTGATTGTTGCTGCTGGCGCTGGTGAATGTGAAGCAGGTGTCTCCAAGAACAGGCAGACCCATGAGCATGCCTTTCTGGCTTACACGTCGGGTGTGAAACAACTAATCGATGGTGTAAACAAGATGGATTCCACTGAGCGTCCTTACAACCAGAAGAGATATGAGGAAACCGTTAAGGAAGTCGGCACCTACATTAAGAACACTGGCTACAACCCGGACACAGTAACATTTGTGCCAGTTTCTGGCTGGAATGGTGACAACATGCTGGAGCCAAGTGCTAACATGCCTTAGTTCAAGGGATGGAAAGTCACCCATAAGGATGGCAGTGCAGGTGGAACCACACTGCTTGAAGCTCTGGATTGTATCCCGCCACCTACTCGCACAACTGACGAGCCCTTGTGTTTGCCCCTCCAGGATGTCTACAGAAATTGGCGATATTGGCACTGTCTCTGTGGGCCAAGCGGTGGCCCGTGTTCTCAAACCTGGTACAGTGGTCACCTTTGCTCTAGTCGACGTTACAACGGAACTCAAGTCTGTTGAAATGCACCATGAAGCTTCGAGTGAAGCTCTTGCTGGGCGCAGTGTGGGCTTCAATGTCAAGAACGTGTCTGTCAAAGATGTTCATCGTGGCAATGTGGCAGGTGACAGCAAAAATGACCCACCAATGGAAGCGGCTGGCTTCACAGCTCAGGTGATTATCCTGAAATCACCCAGGCCAAATCAGTGCTGAACATGCGCCTGTGCTGGATTGTCCCACGGCTCACATCGCTTGCAGATTTGCTGCACTGACGGAGAAGATTGATCGTCGTTCTAAGAAAAAGCTGGAAGATGGCCGAAGTCTTGAAATCCGGTGATGCTGCCATCATTGATATGGTTCCTGGCAAGCCCGCGTGTGTTGAGAGCTTCTCTGACTGTCCTCCTCTGGGCCGTTCTGCTGTTCGTGGCACAAGACAGACAGTTGCTATGGGTGTCATCAAAGCAGTGGACGAGAAGGCAGCTGGAGCTGGAGAAGTTGCCAAGTTTGTCTAGAAAGCTCAGAAGGCTGCATGAATATTCTCCCCAACACCTGCCACCCCAGTCATAATCGGTGGTGGAAGAACAGTGTCAGAACTGTTTGTCTCGATGGCCACTTAAATTTAATGGTAAAAGATGGGTGTAAAACCTGCAGAAGGAAAAGAGAATATTTTGTGGACCATTTGGTTTTTTTGTGTGTGGCAGTTTTTAAGTTATTAGCTTTAAAATCGGTACTTTTAATGGAAATGATTTCACCAAAAATCTGTCACAGAATTTTGAGACCAGTTAACAGAAAATTCAATGAGAGAAAAAAAAAAACACTAAGCAAATATATTATTAAAGTAATAAACTGGAATTTTCTTATACTACTTACTGGAGGGAGACTATGGTATAAGATTAACTGAATAGTTAAAAAATAATTACACATTAATTTTTTGATAAAGGAATGAAAAAAGACTCCCAAACTGGTGAAATCCTGCAACATCTTAAAACTCATCATGGGATATTTTAGAAAGACTTGCTTGAAAGCAGTGGGCATGCCCGCCCAGAAGGCCATTCTAATGAGGTTCTGTCATAGGAAGCATTTCTTAAGAAGCTGAAATCTAGATATCTAGGTTACCTCCTCTCCAGTTTGTGGCATCCTTTATTCTTTGCCCCCGCTCCTACTCCGTTCATCAGAATGTGGCCAGAATAATTGTTTTTAGTTACTAATCTCACTGTGTCACCTAGCTCCTAGGAACTTTCCAGGGCTTTCTCTCATGGTCTGGAAGCCACCCAGACGCCCTGCTGCAGTCCAGCCTCCTGGTCCGGGGCCCTCCCCCCTGTGCAACTCTGTCGCCCCTTCCCCTCTCACCTACCCTGGCCAGGTCTCCCACGCAGCCGGCTTATTCCCACGTGGGACCGCTGCATCAGCTTTCCCTCTCTCTGCGATTTCCCTTATTTTATTTTATTTTTATCCCCAACCCATTTTCCAAGGCTGAGTCCTTGTTATCTGTACCTTCAAAGCCACCTCCCCGGAGTGGCCTTCACTCACCACACAACCAGAAGTCACCATGAGGCACTACAATTTACAATCACATTTTAATTCTATGCAAGCCCTAATATCTTCGTTATATTAACTTGCTTATTGTCCACCCCCCCAAACCAGAAGAAAAGCCCTATGAATGTGAGGACCTTGTTTGTATGGCTCAGTGCTGCGCACTCACGCTTTAGACACTGCCGGCCTCAGAGCTGGCGCTCAGTGTACGCTGTCGTTTTGTTTCTGTTTTCTTGGTTTTTTTTTTTAAAGCCTACAGCACCCGGTCTTCCTAGGTGGTCTCCCATCCAAGCACTAACCAGGCCCGACCCTGTTTAGCTTCCGAGATCAGATGAGATCAGGTGTGTTCAGGGTGGCATGGCCGTAGACTGTTTCTTTTTTTTCTTTCTTTTTTTCTTTTCTTTCTTTCTTTCTCTTTTTGTTGTTGTTGTTGTTTTTGGTATGTTGTCGTTTTGGTAGCATAGCACTCGCTGAGTTTCTAGGTAGATTCGGTCACCTAAACAAAACAGCATTGTGTTATACGTGTGTTGAAGAAAAATGGCGAAGATATGGTTCCTGTCCTCAAAACAACTGGGAGATGACGTGTCGATGGTGAGGTGACCAACAATTCACTCTAGCGAATAATCCCCTGTGTGTGGACGATACGTGCAGTGGAAGTTGAGACTATAATTTATTGAACATTACCTAACGCTGGGCATTCTGCTGACCACTTTACGTCATTTGATGCTCACGATAATTATAGAAAGGAACTCTCATTATTCTCATTTTCCAGCTAAAGCATTGAGAGGTTAAAGAAGTTCAAAAAGCTCATGATTACCAGGGAGCCCATTCTTCACCACTGCTCAAGGGGAGAGGGGGTCGCTTCAAGTTCAGGTGGCCTGGGAGGCTTTGTGGACGGGTGGTGGTTGAGCTGGCCCCTGAGACAGGACAGGACTGAGAGGTGCAACTGGAGCTGAGAGTCTGCCCCTGAGAAGACGGCCGAGCAGGTCACATTTGTCCATCACCTACCGCAGAAGCAGTTTTCAGAAAATCTGTAACTGACGAAAGTGGTTCAGATCATTTGAGAGTAGACAGTGCAGCAAAGTCCACGTATGCGCATCCAAAAGAATGATTAATATTGTTTGTAACTCAATATAAATAAAAAAGAATGATCGCAACACAATCAATTAATCTTAAAAAGTATATTATATAGATATACTAAAAGGATAAAGTGGAAGAGTGAAGAGCACTTCTTTATAGCCCGATGCCAGCTAATAAACATAGACGGAGCGACAAAATAGAGAAAATCGCCATTTGGCAAACTCCAGTGTAAACTCCCCGAGTCAAGATGAGGATCATCGAAGAATGCCAAAACCATCACGTGGATGACTTTTTGGTAACAGGATGTTTGCACGGATTTTTAACTGCAAAGAAGAAAGTGTCTATTTTAAGAGTTCTGGAAGTCTCTATGTAATTGGAGGACCAAAGTGAGCACCACTAATAGTGGGACGATCTGACATTTGTGCCTCCTGATGTGATGCAATTTGAAATGCACATCGTCGAGGCGCATTCTTGCCAAAAATGTTTGACCTGAATTTAATCTGACTGCTAGACTAGCACATAACAATAGAAATAGAATGTGAGCCATATATGTAATATTAAATTTTCTGGTAGCCACATAAGAAAAGTATAGACAAAACCAAAAATCTCACAGGTGAAACTAATTTAATAATATACTTTATTTAATCCACGATATCCAAAATATTTCAACATGTAAGCAATATAAAAATTAATATTTTACTTTCTTTTTTTGTACTGAGTCTTCAACGTGTACTTTTTCATTAAAGTACATTTCAATTCAGATGCTAAATTTTTGCTGGAAATACTTTATCTGTTCCTAGATTTCATAAAATTTACAGTTGAAAGTAGATTTGCATACCTAAATTGTTCAAAACATACTTAAAATCTTTCCAATAATGGAATTGAGTATGAGCTTTAAAATCTAAATTCAGATTAATTCAAATGAAACTAAATTAAAAATTCAGTGCCTCTTTTGCATTAGCTATATTTCGAGTTCTCAGTAGCTACATGAAGTAGTGAGTACCATGTTAGATAGTGCAACCCTAGACTTAACTTTCTGTTTATAGAATATAAAAAGGGTAGTAGATAGACAAGTTGAATGACACCGAGAGACAAACCAGAAGTTGAAACATTCTGCAAAACACTGTCTTGGAGTTTCAAATAGTTAATGTCATTAAAAAAGATAAGACCGGAGATCGTCCTAGGCTAAGAACGGCTACAGAGACATAACAACCAAATGCAGTGTCGGATCCTTGTTTGAAAACAAAAACTAAAGGATGGACAATTGGGGAAACTTCTTCGCACAACTGGGGAACATTCTAGATGAAGTTTGAAATTATTGCTAGTTTTCTTAGGGGTCATAATGGCATTATCATTATGCAGAAAATTGCTTTATTTCTAGAAGGAATAATAATTCTAGTGGGAGAATAATTCTAGAAATGAAATTTTAACCAAATGTCAATCAGAGTTGAGAGAAGAAACAATATTGGGGACATGATGATCTCAGAATATTTACCTTCTATGCAATCTTTTTCCAGGAAGCCCTTGGAGGAGACTCTCCTCAAAATGAGGGAGCAAGCCAAGAAAAGAAGATGAAGAATGGAGGAAGCAGGTGATCCAGCACAGGCAGGAAGTGATGAGGATCCCCAGGATGATGGTTGGGAACCAGTCTGAGAAAAGCAACGGTTAGAGACTGGACCAAGAAAAGCTCTAGGAGAGAGGTCTTTGAAGAAAAAAATTGACAATATCATGGAAAGTTTTATAACTCTGTAGGAGAATTTTAAGAGAAAAATTAATAATAGGTGCACTCACTGGCATATTGGTAAACCATTCTCTGAAGAGAAAGAAGGGAAGGAAGGAAGGAAGGAAGGAAGGAAGGAAGGAAGGAAGGAAGGAAGGAAGGCAGGCAAGCATGCTTTGATTTCTAGCATTTATTGATTTCCATGGCATAAATACTTCCAACTATAGCTGATTTCAAGCTACCAACATGAAGTCACTGAGCACACAATTGGTAAGGGATCCCACAATCGATTCTCAAGAGCCATTAAAAAAAAAAGAAAAAGACGAGTATATAATACTACTCATTTGTCCCATGAGCCAAATGAGAATTATATGCTAAAATTCAGATCATCTCTTATGTTACCAAAAAAAGAAAAAAAGAGAGAGAGAGAGACCATTACAGAGCTAGCTCCAACAAAATTAATCATATAAACAAATAAAGCAAGTATTAACTCCTGAAAAGTAAAAAGTCTTCCAAGAAAAAAATGGACTCAGTATTCCACACGGCTCAGCTATGAACATTTACCTTACTTTGGGGTGAACAAGGTACACCCCAAAGGCGGGTTTAACCTTTTAAAATGCGATGTAACCGTATTGAGAGGATGAAGGGAGATAAAAAAGAGCTGAATTGTCATTGTCACTAGATAGGGCCTAAAATTTGTCAATGTAAGAAACGTCCAAACCTGTAGAGAATTTTTGAGTTTATTTGAGCCAAACTGATGACAATTGCTGGGAAGCAAAATCTCAATGGATTGGAAAAATGCTCTGGAGAATGGCAGTTTTGCAGCTTATTTTATACATTAGAATCAAGGGAGGAGACCTAGGAGGGTTGCATGAAATCCCGTGGTAGATTAAGCGGAGAGGGAGAAAGCAAAGCGGGGCAATCTCTGAGACTGGACACGCAGGAAAACGGGGAGACACACATTCCTTTCACGTTGGTGGATATAGGATAGTTGATAATTAACATTTACAGCACAGAGATGGTGTGGGGGGACAAGGTAACCATGAGGGGGTCTGTGGTCTCCTGCTCTGGTGGCGGGTGTGCCCTGAGGAGCCTGGAAAAGATGATTGACATGTCAAAGGTATGTTATCTCAGAGGCCAACAGACAATAGACAGGCTCACTTATGATAAAGACTGATCTTGGTCGAGGAAGCTACAGGCCCAGGATGTGAGTACCCGCCACGACCCGCTTTCCGATAGGAATTTTTATGTTCAGATCATCCAAGGTGGTTACTTTCGATCTCTGAGTTTGTAGGGCCCGCCGAGCTGGCCTCTCCTGAGCTTGTCAGGTTTAGCACGTGGCCCCTTTTTCATCCACAAATTGAGAAATCAAGAAATATAAGAGAGAGCATTTTATTTAGAAATATGCAGGTCAACTACCAGAAGAAAGGGCCAAAAAAGATAAAAATCATTTTGCGTGTGCGATGCAGACGCACACTCTGAAGTGGAAAGAACGTGGCGGAAAACGGTTGGCTTTCTTTTTAAGTCCTGTAGAACCATTAGAATTAAACACACACAGGTGTGCACACACACGCACGCACACATACGCACACGCAAACGGAAAAAGAAGAGGAGAAAAATCCAGACTTCTGGTTACAGAGGGCCGACTGCACACGAGTTTTTATCACTCCTCCTCCAAAACACTGAAATGACAAAAGGAATATAAAAATAGACATAAATCGATACCCCTGCTGGGAGGACGGGAGAATGCACCAGCAGCTACCTGGACAGTTAGGAATTTGGGATGATGCAGAGGAGCTGGGATCAGATTCATTATTAAACCCAATATACTCGATTGAAAAACAACCCCACACAACCCTAAGAGAGAATCTCAAAAAGGAAATTTTGCCAGCACAGCCCCCCCACACACCCTTCCCGCCATCTTGTTGTCAGCAGGTAATTGCGGTTCACTGGGTGGGGCTGTGATACTAGACACTCTCTCCCAGACGGGAGAACGAAAGCAAAGACTCCGGGCAGCGTGCCAGGGGCTCTACCACCACCACGAGGGAGGGAACCCGAGAGAAGAGCTTTTCTGGCCCCTCTCCACCCACTTTGCTAAACCACCACCTCACTCAGGGCGGCCGCATCACTGCCAGACCAGCGGGGAGCCTTGCAGCAGGCAGCATGGTTGAAGGGCACAGAGCGTAGGAATAGCCTGAACAGGTGTATTGATTCCTTGCCATCGCTGTCATCCCGAAAAACCACTCCTTTAGTTTTTGCTATCGAGACCTCCAGAACTGTCCTTTTCAAGACCTGGCTTTTCAACTTTTTATCAATTCGGTGAGTTTCTCCACATCTTCCCAATAAATGTCTTTCTTGTTTAGGTTAACTAGAGTCAGTATCCGTTGCTCGCTCGCAATGAAAAAACCCTTACCAGACAAAATGATGACAATAAGCTTAATGCTATTATTATATGCCTTATATTTTATATGTAATAAATACTTTGTACTCTTATAATAAGCTTAACTTGATGCTAACATAGAGAATGAACATTCTTTTCAAATGCCTATGGGACATGTACAAAATGATCTCTCTTATGCAACACACCCACAAGTAAAAATCAGTAAATTCCAAAAAGTAGAAATACACAGGCCACGGTGTAAAACAAAACAAAACAAAATCCCTAAAAATTAACACCAATGTCTCGATGTATTCGCTTAGAAGTAACATGTGAAATTATAAAAATTTATGAAATAATGATAATAGCAAAATTATCTGTCAAAATCTATGATGTAACATATGATAAAAAGACTCTCAGAGGAAATTTTATAGCCTTAAATACATTTATTAGAAATCGAGAAATATGAGAGACTAACTGAACTACTTGATTCAAAAAGTTTTTTAAAAAAGACAATAAAATAGAAAAAAATGTAAAGTATAAAATGAAATAGAAAAAATAAAATTAGTCAATAATACCAAAAGTTGGTCTTTTCAGAAAAAAAGAGATAATCAAAATTATTAACGAGAAAAGAAGCATGTGAAAATTATTTCAAAATTACAGGATTTTTCTTTTTTTTATTACTGGAGTTAAGAAGGCCTACTTAAGCAAGACACAAGATCAAAAACCATAAAACACTGACAGATTGGACTCCACAAAAGAAGTTAAAATGTTTGAGAAATGAAAGATTGTGAAAATTAATAGAAACCTTATTTAAAATAGAGTTGGTTCAACTAATCGTTACCAAATGTTTTAATTTTAAATACCCAACCTGTATAATAAACTGCATACGTTAAAAAAAAAACCAATGGTGTCAGGAGGCCAGAAAAGAGAACTCTTTGAACACATCATTCAACGCACACTACTGACCCCAACTGGAAGAGATGTACCTTGCATCTCTGACAGGAAGTGACACATTGCTACCTCATCAGGAAGAAGAAAAGATTCTTCCCTGCCACATAGTAGCTCAGCTAATGAAAAGTTATTCTACTTGGAAGTTTCAGTTTCCTCCAATGGACTCTTCCTTTACAACAGTGCCTCTCAGGTCCATAAAAGAGTTTTTTTCTTCCTTGTTTCTCTGGACTAGTGTGTGGTTCCTGTGCCATTAGATTACATGTTCTAAACTGCAATTCTTTGTTGTTCCCAGAAAAAAAAAAAACTTTTGCTGGAGAAATAGCTATCTATTCGTTTAAAGTCAACAACTCCATAAACAAAAGTAATAAGTAATGAACCAGAAGAAAAGATCCGTTACAAATATGAGTTAAAAGCCATAATTGCAAAGAGCTGCTATAAACTAATAAGAAAAGCATGTACACAAATTTTTTGATGCAGAAAGTTATAGAAAGCCATTTCTTAGAAAAGAATGCCTAATAAACATTTGAAAGGATGCTCAAACATATTAGTAATTAGGAAAGTTTAAAACAGTAAGACACCACTTTTCATCCATCAGATAAGCATAAAATTTAAAACACGATAATACGCAGTTTAAAACATGAAAAACAGGCATTCTCATCCATTGTTAATGGGGAATATAAACTGGTAGTCTTTTTGAAGGACAGTTTAGCAGTAGGTACTAAATTGTTTAATGTGCATACTCATTTGAATCAGGCCACTTCCAGAAATCTGTCTTACAGAAATACTTGAACATGTTCACAAAGATATAAAGATGCTCACTGAAGCTTTTTTTTTTTTGATTAGTGAAAACATTAAAATTTTATATATGTCAGTCCAAAGGAAAATGATTAAAGGATTGCTGAGCAGGCTTTAAAATAACTGAGTAAATCTATAGGTACATGAAACAATTTCTAAGATAGAATGTTAAATGGTGAGTAAATTATTGAAGGCAAATTACATAGTGCATTCATTTTGCTATGTGTGTATCATATACTGATACATGTATAGACATGTATGATGGCAGGTATGGCATAGAATGAGTTTCACTTTGTAACTTATTACAGTGTTGTTTTAATTAAGATAAAGCAAGCAGTTTAGAAAGAGACATATCAAGCTGTTGTGTTTACCACAGAGAGGGGAGAAAAAGGGTGAGAGTGAAAGATTTTTACTTTTCACCCTATAAACTGTGAAAATGGAAAAATCGAACATGCAATTATTACGCAATTTTTGTGAAATCGTTTACTATAAATAACATATGAAAATACTTTCAAAGACAAATGAAATGGACCTCAACTAAGTTTACCCTAGCAGTTTTCCAAGTCACAATAAAAAATAGGATGATTTTATGATGTTTTACCTGGCACTTTTCCAGTTCTCCTTTCTTTACAACATAATTAGGAGTTACTTCAAAAGAATTCCTCATTCCTTTATGGAATATTACTGGCTTAAATATAACCTTCCAGACCAAGAGTTCAAAGCATAGTTAGCTCAAGAATTTCAGTTGAGAACCCCAAAATGGCAGGATATCACGGGTGGGGTGATTTTTTCTATTTCCTAATAAATATTACAGCAGTATGTAATTTGTCTGTGGATGTCCGATTTCCCCCAAAGTTACTCATTTAAAAAAACTGTCACACGTTAAGTCATAAATCATATTATTTTATTGGGATCGTAGAAAGGTATTAAAATGATCATGAAAGTAAAGGCCTTACGAGGAATAAAAACACGTTCAATTAATAATACCTAATATTAAACCATCATCGCTAGTCTGGATCCAGCCCTCAACGTGCCAGGAAGCAGTAAAATTAGCAACATGACTTTGCTCAATGACAGGCTCTAGAGGGTTCAACACTTCCCCAGGAGTACACTTTAAAATATATAGACTACACGTTCAATACCGCGGAGGCATCAGGTAGTCACAGGGACATTCACCTAAGGGTGGACAGAAAGGCATTGAAAAAGGAACTGCGTTTTATCTCCTCGGGGCTGGGAAGCGGGCCAGACTCTATCTTACTCGGGGTCGGATACGCGCGCTCCCGACTGATCGCGCCAACACGCAGCTTGGGTTTCACGGTAACGCGCAGTGCTAGGGACGGGTACACCGCGGCCACCACCGAACGTCAAAAATGTCTTTCC
>NW_006436814.1:1805365-1805602 GCF_000325575.1 Pteropus alecto
GCCCTGTGAGGGCGGACACAACGTCCTGGCGCATGTTCAATAACGAGCCGCTCCCTCCATCTTGTCCCCAGTCTCCTTTAGGGAACCGAACGGCGCTGTTTTAAAACCCCTAAGGAGTGGGACCGAAGGAGGGAGCGGGTGGCATGGCCGTGGGAGCAGAACTCGCGCGAGGCCGGCGCCCGGGGCTGCGCGGCTGCGGCGCCGGGTGGAGCCGCCGGGGGCCCCCGGGGCCCGTCC
>NW_006436814.1:1806225-1810936 GCF_000325575.1 Pteropus alecto
GCTTCGCAAGGACGCGGCCTCCGGAGCCGGGACACCCCGGGCCCCGAGCGCGTGTCGTCGGCCTCGCTGCCGTCCGGGGGTGGAAACTGCTACCGTGTATCCTCCCGCGCCCATGTTTTTGACCTCGTTGCCATGACAAGTGACCAAAATTAGGAGGCGGAGGGGACCAGTACTACTAATGACTTACTGCGGGGCCCTAGACAAGCAGCTGACAAGCCTTTGGCAAGAAAAAGTCTGCGGACCATGGCCTTGCCCCGGTAGCTTGCTAGTAAAGATAGTGACTTAAGAGCGCTGCGGGGACAAGTGCCTCGTCTTCGATGTATATTTCACGACACTTAACATGGACACTTGGTTACATTCCGGTGAATTTACGTCCAAAGCAGGAGGGTCCGATGAAAAGAGAGGGTTTTTTTCTTTCCGCGAACCTTGCTTTCTCTCGATTTAGCGGTGTGTGTAGTAACCTGTAGCGTCGGTGGCCGGTATTCGTGTCGTCGTGCTTTGCCCTCCTGAGTCCACCTTGCACGACTGTCATTGTGCGCTAACCTGTAAAGTGCCTAAAATCGTAAAAGCAGCACGTTGCTTTCACCTGGCCTGTAATACAAGGCCCTCCAACTGACTTCTCATTCCTCAAGATGTACTGAAGCTAAACCAGGCTCTAGTCTTCCCCTAAAGGCCTCCTGACTCCCCGAAGCAGACTGAGGTGCTTCTGTCCCCATCTCCCCCTGGCACCTTGTTCATAGCTATATCACTACACCGTTTATTTTACCTGAAAATCATCCGTCTCTTCTTCCTTGTGGGCTCCATGAGAGCAATTTATATCCTCAGTGCTGAGCAAAAAACATGTTCAGAAGATAAAAATTTTAATAGTGAGCTTATGTAAATATTGGATCAGTAATGACCCACTGTGTGCCAAATTGGTCTTCGTCTATAGTTTTAGGATATTCTCTGATCAGCTTGGAAATTTCGCTCACTTCCTCAAAGTTCTTGCTTCTCTGCGGACTTTTACATCTATGTTTCCTCAAGACAGCAGATCATCAAATGGCTGATATGAACAAATGTTAGATTGTTTCCATATTTAATAACTGTCGGCTTATACAACATTGGTGCCTTTTCTGTTTTTAATGTCTCGTGTACTATTTGGAATATGCTTAATATAGCAAAGTATGAAACCCTTGTAGGAAACTTGCATATTTCAAACATGAAATTCTATATAGATTGTTTTGTGAGAACACTGGGATCTTGAATGAGGCTTTTAACCTTTTTGTATGATTGTTCACCTTTGACAGGAGGTAGCTGCTGTCATGTAATGGTCATAAGGGTGATTTAATCCACTGAGAAAGATTTCAGTGAAAGAAAAAACATATTTATATTGACCTATTTCATTGGTCCATCATTAGCAAACAAAATACTGTAAAAAGTCCAGTAAATATGTTTATGAAACACTAATGCCTATCAAATCTCATGAAAGATAATAAAATTAATATAACATAAGCTATGTCTGACTTAGTAGCCCAGGATAATGTCAGAAAAAGAAGGCTACAGTTTTTAAAATTTTTTCACTGATTATTCCATAGCAGTCCAGGGTGTTTCATTGTTAGCATCAGCAAACCTAAGGAAAACATGGGCAAGTTACCAAGCTAGCATGTCTGATAGAACTAGCCCTTAAAAACTGCCTTTCTTCTGCTCTCATTCTTTACTCTGAGAAACTAAAACATGAAATTTGTTAACATGCCTACCAGGAAAGTGATCCAGGTAAATTCTAATTTTATGAATTCAACCATTCAAAAAAATAGAGTACCTACTGAGCATTAGGTACTAAACTACATGCTAAAGATAAATAGCTTTGATCAAAACAGGTGAAATCCCTGTCTTTATGAAATTCATATTCTGCTGGAAGCATCAAACAAAAAGGAATAATTTCATTTACTGAACCAAGCCAGGCAAAGATCCCAGAGAAAGGCAGCGTGTGCTAAGCAGTACCCCATCTAAGGCATGTCGGAGTGACAGCGTGCCTACACCAGAGGACACGGTGAAGAAAGGGGTACAAAAGGAGGGTGGGCGCCACATCTCGTAGGGCCTTCACAGTAGCAAGGAGTACATACATTATTCTGAGCATATCCAAAGGCCATGGAGGCTTTAAAAAGAATGATAGAGTAATCTTGGTGAAATCAAGGTCTTTTAAGCTCCTAGGACAGAAGTTGGTACTTATAGTAAGCAGCAGTGACAGAAGTGGTTGGTTCAGGATGGATTTGGTTCAGCTGTATCCTTCCAGAATTGCTGATACATTGGACATGAGTTTGTTGAAGAATCAAGGATGACTCCTCGGTTTTTGGTCTGACAATTGGTTGAGTAGTGATGCGTGAAAAGTAATTCCAATTTGGAAATATTAAGTTCAAGGTGCTTTTCAGACATAGAGGTGTCAACAAGCAGATGAATATGAGACTAAAGCTCGGGAGAGATCAGGGTTTGTTTTGATTTCTAAATTTGGGAGTCATCATGTAAACTGCATTTAAAGACTGGAGACACCTAGTTAGAGACTCGATGGGGGCGGGAGGAGGTGCATTTTAACAGATGTCATCAGAGGAGATAGCAACAAAACTGCCAGAAAGGGCCAGTGAGACAGGGAACCGGGAAACGTCATATTTGAAGCCGAGAAATTGTTCCAGAAACAAATGATTACCTGTGCCACATGTGCTGATGTGTAGGGTACTATGGGTTTTGCAAAATGGATGTGTTTTAGAACAATGCCAATTCAGTGGCGTGCAGGGGATGAGTGCCTTGTTGCGAAGTTAGAGAATCGGGAGGTTTCTAAGTGGAGCAGCACACGTAGGTTAACTCGTTTTGCAGTGAAAGGGAGCAAAAACTGGGATGGTAATTTAGGAGGCTTGAGGGGAAGGGATGTGAAGAGGGATTTGTTTGGTTTTGTTTATCGGCTGGCGATTGTAGAGAGGGAAAAATAATGCAAACGAAAGAAGGAATAATTAGATAACTAGAAACAAAACCCCTGAATAGTTGAGAGGAACCAACTGCAGTTAGGACTATTTTTAATTAAAATTATTGGGGTGACATTGGTTAATGAGTCATGTTTCAAGTGTACTACTATTCAGTAATACATCATGTGTATACTGTATTGGGTTCACCACCTAAATTTTCTTCCATCACATATTTGATCCCCTTTACTCTTATCTACCTCCCCACTCCGTTAGGACTAGTTTTAAATAGGAATAGGGCCATTCCATCCTTTGCAACAAGAGAACATAGGCAATTACTTTGGGCAATGGGAAATGAGCTAGCTCTAATCTGATCTGATCTGTTTCCTATAAACTGGCATTACCGCGTAGGCATCTTTTGAGCTTCCCTTGGCTCCATCAGAGTGAGCATTAGTGAAAAGTGCTTTAGTTTAAGGGCTTAAATTTAAGGTAAACCTTAAGTCTGCAGACTTGGAAATAAAGGGAAATGTTATTAACTTCCCTGAGAATCTTGCATTCATATGCTGAAGGCTGGTTTTCCATCATAGCATTTCCTACGGGCTCCAGAGAATTCAGTAATCAAGTCTAAAATCCAACTTTAGAGAGTGAGAATGCTCTACTAGTAAAGGGAAAATTGTGCTTTTAAATTTAGTTGTTACTTCCTAGATGTGTGTGACCTCTGGAAAATGACTCCTCCCTGAGCCTTGGTTTTTTCATCTATAAAGAACTCCAGAGGATTAAATGATGCAGTGGAAATGACAGGCTGGTGGTCCTGCTTACCACCCTTCCGCCCGGCCAGCACTTCCTGGCCTTCCAGTAGAGACCCCGAGCCACTTCCGAGATCATCTCAGAGAGGTTGCCAGTTCCAAATTACGAGACTGTTCAGACCCGCGTTGGTTTCTCAGCCTTGACAACACTGACATTAGACCAATTAAACTGGAAGTGAGGCTGATAAACGTGCTGTGGTGGTTCTAAGAATGTACCATTTAATATATGTAACTTCTGTAAGATGTTTGTCCTTTAAAATAGGCTGAGATTCCATGATTTGCTATTAAATTTTTACTTTCCTAAGCAGTGTTTCCCTAATCTGCTAGTCATCAGAAGACCTTAAGCTTTCTACATAGGGATTCCAATGGCCCATTCCAGCTTTGGATCAGAATCTGAGGGCGAGGCTTGAAAATCTCTAAGATATTTACCTAGCTGGCTTAAACAGCACTGATACTTGGCAAGTACATTTTATGCCAAAGAGGACTGGGGTTGACAGCATTTTGTCCAAGTGCCCCAAGAAATGTTTGTCTGCAGATTCTGGTGTGTTGGGGGAGGGATCACACCATGGCTCCATCACATAGGGGCATCCAAATAGAGTGGAGGCCTCAAAGAAACTGACGTCTGGTGGAGGGCGCGGTACTTGGAGCACTGTGGCCACTGTTCTCTACCCAAATGTGAAACCGTGAAACCGTCACCGTTACAGCCTGTGGTAGAAGCTGCTGGTCTCACTCGCTTCTGAGACCTGGTAAGGCTTGGAGGTGAAGCCATTAGTCCTGGACTGGAATTCGGAGTCCGACATTCCCCATCTGCAGAGAGGCTCACAACCTCCTCCAGGACCATATATTCCATTGGGCTTTTGAGCTGCTTTGGTGAGGAAACGAGTTTTTTGCTAAATGAAAAAATCTGGAAGAATGAAAATCTCCCAGCCTCTATGTATAGGAACATTTGCATTACTATACCTGCTGTGTTCTTGA
>NW_006436814.1:1810961-1830815 GCF_000325575.1 Pteropus alecto
GGGGGAGCAAAAGAGAAAACAAAAATGAGAATGAAGCGAGTATGTGATTTTCACTTTATTAGAAACAAAGTCATTTATCTTTTCTGGCAGAAGCTTGAACCAAAGCAGCAGAGAAAACACAATCAGTATCTTCATGTTTAACCTTTAATCTGACTTGTCTATTTTGTCCTTTCTCCATTTCTTCCAATCTTTTTTACCCTTTTACCCCATGCTATAGACCCCTCCCCCTTTACATTATACTACCAACTAAAAAGTATGACTGAAACCTTTAAGTAGACAAGTGGCGTTCTTTTAAAAGCTACATTACCAAAAACTTGCATTTAATCAAGTTTTAGAAAACAGGATCATAAGTTTTCTAAGTCTTTAATAGAAAAGCCATACTGAAACATGTTTTGACTTTTTTCTTAAATGTCTGTCCTGTCCCCCCAGCCCCTAGAGTACCCAGTTAGAATGACAGACATTCTAAACATGTTAGGGTGGCAGTAGGTTTTTGTTTTTTGTTTTTAAATTGGGAGAATAAGTCCAAAGAAGACTGTAGAAAAAATTTAAAAACCATCTTAGCACTTGAAGGAACTTATCACCCAGGCCAACACCTTTCATTACAGATTGAGGGCCACAAGATAAAACAATCAAGTGCAATTTGTTATCACAGGCAAGAAAACAGGCCAGAAGAGAGAATGCATTCATTTACCTTTACATGAAACATAATTGATGTTCACCTTGTTAACACCAATAAAATTTAAAGTCATTGTCAAAGAAATTTACAACAAACAGCACTATACTAATAAAAGCAAACGTGGTTAGAATGATTTTACTTCTCCCATTTAGGCTTTCCAAATTATTAGAAACAAAATTACGCTGTTTTAAATCAGTGACAGCCAAATTCCCAAGTTTCACAGGTGTTTAAAGAGCTCATAAAATTTGCTCTTATTTCCAAACCAGTCGATCAGCAAATTATGGTTTAACACCATAATTTAATTAAGTTAGGTATGTTATACTGCTACTGCTTGGGGCTTTCTGGTCCAATTCTCAAGGTTTCCCATTTTAAGATTCAGACTGTATACCACATCAGTACGATAAAAGACAATGTAAATGGATTCGTGGTTGTCACATAGCACAATATTCTAGTTTAATCCTTTACCAAACCACCTTTACCAATCCTTTACCAAAAAAATCGACAATATTTTTTTCTTGTTCAACCTAGGTTCTTTTTTATTTTATCCTAGCCCTTTAAGCTCCTAGGAATTTTAGATGTCGAAAACATTCCTTGTGCACGGGACTCAATATTATATGGTTCAATAGGATCCGTTGTGGCTGGCCTTGGACATTTCTTGTTAACTAGTGAGTATCTTTTTCTCTATGTATAAAAACACATCTGTGTGCGCTGAACAATTATTTTCTAGATGGAGTAATATACATAATTATAATTACAGTGGTTGTGCTTTTTGACAGGTAGAATTAGAAGATCATGTGATGTTGGAGTAGGCGGATTCATCTTGGTGACTTTAGGATGCTGGTATGTGTATCATGTATTCAAGATCCATGATTGTAATAGGTTTATCTAATTCCAAAGCACATGCTCTTTTCAGAGCAGTCTACCATTGGGAAATTCCCACCTTATTTTTTTAAAAAAAAACCAGCTTTTTTAAAAAGGACTTTTTTTAATAGAAATTTCTTACAAAATGATTTTACTGGAATGCTCTTACCTGTGTTTTATACCATGTCAAATGAGCAGATGACTGCATGACACTACACATGCCATTAATACCAAGGTGTGGTTCATACTTTGTTTAGGAAGGCTCAACCTTTTACTTCACCCTAATGCTCATTTCAGCCCTGCTTATGGCATCACCTCTGAAAATGTTACTTATGTGTTCACAGCTACTACTACTATAGCATGGATGAATCGCGAATGTATTTTCTTGAGCAAAAAAAAAGCCAGACCCAAGTACATACTATATGGTTCCATTTATGAGGCTCTGCAAGTAAAACTAAGGTGATAGAAATCCTCATTTCATATAAAACATATTTTAATAAACGAATGTGTTCATAGGTATCTTTGACATCAAACCACCATAAGATACAACTCTAAATTAGAATGATTATAATTTAAGTCTTGGGGTACTCAACTGTAAGCATTTTTTAATTTTATTATAAAATTTCAAATGTTTCTATAGGAATTTTACATTAATGACTTACTCGTGTTCTTTTCTTACAAGGTTCCATTGTAGGTATAATTATGCAAAGCTAAGAATACAGGAAAGAATTGCCAGAGAAGGAATTAAAAATAAGATTTTATATGAAAGTACCCACCTAGATCCTGAAAGAAAACAAACCAACGGTGACAGCAGCAACTGAGCAGAGTCTTGTGTATAGAAAACCCCAGAACACCTCCCTGACGTAACTCAAGTCAGTGCGAGCAAAGCTGAGATCAACTCTGTCAAACGTTGTATGTACCGTAAGAAGGCTTTCAATCCAGCAAATAAAGTATGTGTAAGTTGTAGTCTTTTTTTTCAACACTTGTGTGAACACTTACAAACTTATTCTGCCCTGCGGCATCTCCTGCCACTGGGGCGTATAGTGGACTTGTCACGCTTAAAATAACCTAGTTCAGCATGCTTAGAAAAGTCTCCTTGTAATTATAAGTAGTGAGTATAGAAGACAGCACTACAAGAAATAAAATCTCTCCCCATTGCTTTTAAAAACTCAACTTATGTTACTGTACCCTGTTAAAAAAATGAGGGAAACCTTCTTGGTTTAAGCCAATGCTAATATAAGACTTAAAACTAATGGACTGTATCATTTTGCAGTTAAGGTAAAGGTTGTTTTTAACTGCTCTTAATTTTTTGAAAGCATACAGTTTGTTTTTAATAGAATTTATGTACATGCATACAAAATTTTTTTAAAACTTGTTTAGCACAAAAGAAAAAGAACTGCAGGATTAACTACATACATATAGTATTATCCTGATGCAAACAGACATTTATAACTCAATCAGCTACCATAATTTAAAAAATCCAACTAAGTCCACGGCAACTTATTTATTCAGGAAAAAAACTCTCCCTTTCCAAAGCAATGAAATTGTTTAGTTTGTTTTAGTATCAACATTACAAAATATGAACTAGAAGCCTTCCTGGCTAAGAAATTATAAATATGAAAAAAGACACCAGGGGACAAGATTGTGGCATCACTACGGGTCCTGTTACGTGATCATCATGGTGAGCTAAAGCAGTTAGGGCAAGAAAGAGATGTCCTAAAACTTGCTCCAGTTCAGCTCACCAGAGAAATAGCATTTTCCCTCCCATGCCCACCTTCCTGTGGCTGTCCTGAGGGCTAGGGTGCGTAAGCTATGCGGTTTACCAAATGCCGTAACTACTAGTGAATGACTTTGTCGAGCATGTGTTCTAAGAGATTTTTCTTGATCATAATCACCTGGCAGCCACCAGAAGACTTGGACGCTGATTAGGGAAGGAAAGGTTATTAGGAAAATGCAGTTTACAAGAACATCTGCTCACTCTTACCGACACACAGCGAAGTTAAGTACAGTCTGTTACTCAGACTGATCATGACCAAAATAATTATGTTAAACATTCTGTGATGTGACAGTCACTCATGTTAAGAGGCAGCACGGCACGAGTACTAATCAAATCTGATATTTAACCAGCTATTTGTGCAGGCCACTTATGTTTTCTCAGCTTTGGTTTACAAATGTAACATGTAAAACCAGGCAACTGGATTCAACTGACGAAGTCCCTTCTAGCTCTAACATACTATGATTACTTCTTACCCTGAGTGAGAAACCTCTCTCGGCTGATAAAAATTTCCAAGGCCTTCACCAGCAACAAGGTTTCATTTTCACAGCAGAATGACTTCCTAAATTGGGGACCTGGATGAAAACAAAGTATGACACATTTAGTTGGATTACTTTTTAAATGTCATTTCCTAAATTTACATGATCATTAACACTTTGTATTTCCTCAACTAGTAAGATGCTACAAAATGTACTAATTAATTACTGGGCTGTGTCACCTACGGCAAGGCCCTTATGGCACTGCTACTGGACCCTTCCGTAGGCTTCCACGTCTTGACACTTGCACTCCTGGTCTCTCCAGTCCAATCCATTTCCACTCCACCGTCCAACTCCACTTACCAACCAGCTGTTTCCAGTGCTCGCCCGCCCATGATGCAAATTCCTGCCTCTGCTCAGGCTTTTTCATTCGGCTGTGAACGTCCTTCTCCTACATCCTGTAACATTTTTATTCCCTGGCTCACCTCTGGGAATTAGAATCACCTTCTCGTTTAGGTTCCCACACTACTGTTCCATCTGTTACAGTAGTTGGCACTCTCATTGGTCACCGACTTGTGCTACAAATAGAGCCTAAGTTTCTTGTCAAGAACCCTGCCAGTTTTTACAATGGCAACCAAATGTCCGGCACCAAACTCCAAACACGTGTTAAACTGAATTACTAAATGTTCATTAGCAAGCAGACAAAGTCCAGATTCCTTCTCATCCAAACACACTTTTCAGATTTTAAACTTAAGGAGTAACCTACCTTCCATGCCCACTTGGAACCTCCAGCTGGATGAACTGCTTCCTTCATTGTCCCATTAATTCCGAAATTCACACTAGGTGATATAGCAGTAGGTACCAGCTAAGTAGCTGATTAAAATAGAATTGTGGTCATTAGTAGTTTTAAAAACTTTGTGGCTCATCTATCATATCTACTTTGTTGAATCCCTCCAGAGCTCTATCTCCCCCTTCCCTCACCCCTCCCCTCTGTTCTTCCTTGAATACTTGCTTTTACATTTCAGTTAAAGGACCTCAGGGCATTAAAATTAACTACAAGCCTTTCTCTGGACTTGTGATTTATACTGACCAAGTTGGGCAACAAGAAATTTTGGCTATCCCTAGTACCATTATTTGATTTGCAAGCATCTCTTTTAAGTCTACGTACCTCTACTCCATCGCTGGTTTCCCTTTGCTTCGATTATATAATGCGAGGAGGTCTATATAATAAATTCAGGATTCCTGTTTTTGCACTTTGCAGCAAAGAGCTAGGAATCAAATAGGGTTTGAATCCTTCTATTCCTAGATAAAAATGTTGGCGGATGGGGGTCAAGGTACCCCTTTAAAAGTCATGTTAATATATAAACTACATTATGCTTTGGGTAAGCAGCAAACCTTAATGAGGAAAGTAGAAAAATTAAAACGATTGCTATAATTGGTTTTTAATGGTCCTCTAGAATACTTTTGGAAGCATTTTAAAATAAGATCCAGTGGTCATCAAATCGGGTTAGTATAATATACCAATATCCTCTATTACCCAAATACTGGTATCTTACACTTATTTTGTGCATTAAGTTCCACCTTTAAATTTTCTCTTAATGTGTTGGCCAATAACAGTCTTTTCAACCACTGCATCTGCCTTCCTGTTTACTTCCTAGAGTAAGGACAGGATGACTCCTTCCCCCCAAGTACTATCTTGAGAAAGCTATCAGTGACACTATGAGCAAGCACTAATTTTAAGAGGCTTCTACTGTTCACTTTACAAGTTTAGATCAACTTAACAGGCGATTATCTTATCCGTTTCACCTTTTTTCTAGGAATAACTTCCATTATGTCTCACCCTTAGGGGATAAAAGTATAAACAGTCTGCAAGTACTGGTTTCTTAAAGGATGCTTCCACTGAAACGTTTCCTCCCCTTGGACTGTGAGGACAAGTCATGTGAAATGAAACATGTTTTACCATCTAAATCCAAAGTTTATTTTGGAAACTTTTTCTAATTTTATGGGTTATTTTTTTCCTCAAATGAAGTTATGATTTTTTTACCTTTTACTTTGAAACCGAGTTGTCTGCTCTCCAGAAGCCATTAGACTGTTTTTAGTTGACAGAGTAGGGCTCATTTCATTGAGCAAACCCTGACAGCTTCGTTTCAAACCAGTATAGCACCCAGGTCCTCTCATTTCACTAAAATACATAGTTCTGGAGTACATAGTGGGAAAAATTAATTTCGTCTAAACTTATCGAGTTTTAGACTTCAGGGCAACAGGAAACTACATGCTCTGGACTGGCACTGAGCCGAGCTCACGCTGAGCTTTCTTATACCTTCTATTTACAATTTAAATGTTCTTCCTAGTTGATTTTATGTACTGATGTGAATTTTTATCACTTCACTAACCAAAAGGATCTCTTTTTTTCCCAAAACCTTACAATCTGACAAAAAAGGTTCATGCAGAAAGATTTGGGGAAACTAAGGACATAGGTATTCTAATTTTTTTCTCATATTAGAATCTGCATTTAAACTCTGCCAGTAGGGAAGACATTAAAACAAATGTCTTGCAAAAAGTTAAACAAGAATTTAAACCATTAGAATAAAGATCTAAGCTTGAAAGGACTCAGCTCCTATTCAAGAAGACCGCCTATCAGCTTAGATACACCAAATACTAAAGGTATACAAATTAGAAAACCTTTTTTTCCCCCCGTTGTATAACCTATCCATCTGGATACCAAATTTCTCCCATTCCCATCTCTTTAAAATAAGGGAGGTTTTATTTAACGTGATCCTAGAAGCCCAACGTAACAAACGTTAAATGTACAAGCAGCAGTTAACGCGGAATACCTATTCGAGTCACTGGAACACACTTAGTTGGGCCCTTTTACTCTTCCACACAGCACATTCACATGGACAGACTAAGGAAAAGGAGATGAAATTTAAATCAGCACTTTTTTTTTTTGCTTTATTACTTTTCAAAATAAATAGTAAAGTTGGAACCTTCTACTGTACTTGACCGTGACTCCCATGTTCCCATCTCCCTTAACTGAGACACAAAATACCTTCAAGAACTAGCCTGTTGCCATTCAAATAAGCCCCATTGTTCTGAATTATTGATTTTACATCCCTCTGTATGCCTTAACACTTTAAAACTTTTATGCCACGTGAGTTAGATGTCTATACTGGCCAACTCACTGTTCTTAGCGGTTTTTACTCAAAATTTTGGGGGGGGGTAGTAACTTGTGGCAATGTTTCTCAATTGCTTGACGAGCATAAAATATTTTACTGGACAAAACTAGTTTTACTTCAAGATCAGACTGTCAAAGGAATGGCAGGAAAGAGCATGCCACAAACAGTGTTCATCAGTCAGATGTTCTGTTAGTGAGCTCTCTAGGCCGCCGACCCGCTGGACATGCCCACGAGTAGCTGCTGTGCCACTGGGACAGCACTGTGACTTAACAGGGCAATAAGCAATACGGGTCTGAACTGAACCTTTCTGCACACTTCTCTATTTGTCTAGACCGTTATTACCTTGTCACTTATAACAAGTTTCTCATACCCACAGACTCAGCTTTGTTTAAAAGCAAAACCCCTGTTCCTTGTCAAGATGTAAGTTAATGTTGAATCCTGGCATGAAAAAGGAGAAATTATATTTCTAAGCATTAATTAATTACAAATTAAACACATGGTTAAGTTTCTTGTCCCAATAACCCACCTACCAGTGATTACTGACGTTCTCAACTATGTTACTTATAGCATTTGCTCACCTACT
The DNA here is from genome assembly GCF_000325575.1 of Pteropus alecto. Classification (NCBI taxonomy): domain Eukaryota; kingdom Metazoa; phylum Chordata; class Mammalia; order Chiroptera; family Pteropodidae; genus Pteropus; species Pteropus alecto. The sequence continues at coordinate 1,818,508 of NW_006436814.1, forward strand.
AAAACTGCATCTACAGTCATAACTAAAATTGCCAATTAACTGTAAAAGAAAAAAATTATACTGGTTCAGCTATACACATGAACATCACATTCCCAACTGCACAAGATGTTACATTGAGTAATTCCAGATTAACATTATATGATTTTTCCACCTATTTCCTATCTACATCTACTATCCTTTATAGATTAAGTCCCTTGAACAAATTAAACATTCATAACCACCTGTATTTTTAGACAACTGGCCAGGAAGTGAAAGTACATCCTTATTAAATGTAAGTGGCACAATCTGTTAGCCATTCTCACCTACCCAAAGCTCTTATTTTCTGGGCTCCAGCTGTATGCATAGTGCAAACTGAATGTGACCACCAACTAAACATATTTAGCAAAATATAAATCATTCCATATGAAGGTGGGAGTTCAATTTCAAACATACACATAACTTAAAGCTTTGTAATGTTAAGATACTTGGGGATCCTGGTTTTGAAATTTTCCTACTCCAACACATTTGAGCACTGTGGCTCCCTTATAAAATCCTCAAGGGTTTATTTTAAACAAAGTCTGGTTAAAAAGGCAAGTCACCTCAATATGAGTTAGCTAAAATATTTTTACTATTTGTCTTATAAATATGTACCTGTAGTAACAGTACTAGGTCAAAAATTAGGGATCAGAGCAGCCTAAACAAACACTAAACTGGCTAGATCCACACCTGAATATTTTAGTGTAAAAGGTGAAAGAAAATTAAAATCTAAAAATAATCCAAGGAAAGGCTCTCTCCATAGCAGGAGGACATTCAATTTGTTTTTAGGTAAGTTTAGGCAATTAATGATTGGAAGATACTATAGTTTACATAACTAATAAACACAAATTGCTGTCCCTTAAAACAATGTATTGCCAGATCATAATATGCTTTGTTTTTAACTATGACTAAAATGTTATATCTTAAGCCCAGGTTTCCTGAGCCTTGGAAATATGAACAAAGTTTAGACTCGAACCGTTTCAAGAACGTTAGGGAAAAAATGGCTTTAGAAAGAATCATGTTAGTCTATGACCGTGCCTCCCTGAACAAGCGCGATTCCATCTGATCTTGGAAGCTAAGCAGGTTCGGGCCTGGTTAGTACTTGAATAGGAGACCATCTAGGAAGACCAGGTGCTGTTGGCGTAAAAATAAAAAATACGGAATTGTAAGAACATGACAAGGTCCTTGCAATGTGTGAGATCGACTAAGGACTGCTTTGCCTAAAAAAATAAAAAGAATCATGTTCATCTTTCCAGAACATTTCAATTGCTATTCTGGTAGGTTGGAGAGAAGACTGTTGTCTTGCAGGTTCCATCCTTTTTCTTAAAAAAGACATTTTATAGTACATCTAAGAAGAGAATTATGGGAAATGTTTTCCAGAGATATCTTTACGTCTAAACTAATACCAAAAACTAAGATTTGGTCTATGAAAGAAGTTTATGCCTCCCTTAGTATAATAACCTTCATCTGGTTTTGGCGTTTCAAAAACACCAGATATGCTTACAGACTGACGCTCAGACCTTTGTCAAATGTCTATAGCACTAAGTTATTTCAGCATTTTTATTTGTATAGTGGAACCTGCTATAAAAATGATCCTAGGATAAAAAGCAAATGTTTATAAAAAAAAGTCAATCCCCACATCCAAAGCAAATATTAAATACAGAATACAATCTGTCCATGATATGAACTCCCCAGGTAAGTGAAAAACATACTGTTACCTTTCCTAAAGTTTTAATTTTTCAAAGAAAAATGTCTTAAAGTTTTAATACCTTGTTGCTAGTGCTTAGGATTATCTAATGTCGTATTCCTTATTTTCAGACCAGCTCTACCCTAGGTAAATGAGATTATTTTGTGGATATTTAAGGCTTTTTGTCATTTCAATGTCAGATTGATTTGACTCACTTTAAGACTTCTTGCTGTCATTAGGGCCAGAAGCTGGTCCCACCTTCTAGGTCAGAGCCAGATGCCCACTCCACCCCCATCACAAGCTAGGTATGTGTTAACAAGGTGTAACCTAGCAGCACAGAATCTCCTGTACCATGGCAGTTCGGGTTACTTCATCCTTTCCATCTTGCAGCATTCCCGATTATCCTTATGCTGCTTTTCACACTACTGTAGCTGCCCAATCGGATCGAATTCCAGACTTGGGGTGATAGGTGTTAAGTACCTGCAAAACTTTCTAGTGAAAAGGCACAGCAATCTCACTGGTTTTTCTCTAGGTATAGCTGGGACATTTGTTCAGCACTATACCTGGCTGTTTTTATGTGGTGTTTTGCTTGCCAGCGGGGAGGTAGGCAAGGGGAGGGAAAAATGAATCAGGTTTCTCATTCACAGGTCTCACTGTGCCAAACTTGGCATTTAACTTATTTTTCTTCCTTTTGTTTGCTATTTGGTGTACTCCCTCTTTTCAATTTCTAGAATACTGATTATTTTTTTTGTACAAACAGACATTACTATTAGTTCTGATCTTGCGTCTACTCCTTAAAATTTTAACATTTTCCTAGACATTTTATCTTTCTTCCCCAAATTTTCTGGGCTACACAGTTATAATAGTCTACACCAAATAGTGTTATTTGACCATTACTCTCCCACTGCAATTATTAGATAAGAATTCCTTAATAAGCAATTTTAAACCAGAAGGTATGTGCAAAATTTTTTTAAAGACATCCAAACATTCAAGGATATCTAAACACTGATTAGCAATTGTTTGAATTTTGGCCCATGGGTTTAAGTCTAGCAGTCCTAATAATATATACTGACTGAAAAGTAACTCATGCCAGTGATTGCAAGCAGTAAGCTAACTGCTAAAAAGACAAAAGCCCTTGAAACATTACTTTGTATTAAGTATTCTTACACTGACTTTAAGATTAGCCCCTGTTCCATAAATTTCTCAACTGAACCTACACCATCATCTAAAACTCAGCTGCAACTGAGCTTGTAGCAAGAAAATTCCTAGGAGTATAAATAAGTTAAAAATCTGATTTCAAATGACTGAAACAAAAATCTAAGCAATCAAATATAGACATCCTAAACTTACCAGAAGCAACCTAAAACACCAACAAAACACTAGACTGAAGTTTTAGTTCTACAGTTTGACTCCTGATTCCTCACTTCACATTAGTGAGGTTCCTTTAGAAGATTAAGTGTTCTGTGCAAACCCAATAAAATTACAATTAGGGGATCTAATGTTATCACATAGCTACAGTTAAGTTAGCAGTGTTGTGTAGTAGTGATTCAATGACTGGCTTGCATGATGGCTTCTAAAAGCATCTGTTCCCAGAGTTTCATGTATTATATATGTATATAAAATAATCAGTTGAGGACAGCCATTAGCATTTCGTAAAGATGATAAACAGTGTTAAACTTCTCCCAGCCATTACCTTTTCCCCTCATTAAATGTTAAGTCATCTGCGGGGGAGGGGAAGGGAAGAATTCAGCTTTACTTCATAAAGTCAATTGTCAATATACATTTAACATTTAAGTTTTTAAAACCTAAATGTTCCAAATACAGAGTAAAGAATAAGCTGTCCAGAAAGCACACACTTAAAATTTCTCCTCTTGGGAGTTTTATAAAGGGATTTTAAACCTTGATGGCGAGAATCCCAAAACGAGAGTAAAATGAATTCTTTTTATTGCAAACAAACGTCTAAATTAATTTCTCCACCCACTTTCTTTAGAAAGAAAAAGAAATCAGCAGGCTAAGGAGATACCCATTCAAAAACTGACATGATTAAAAATTAAGATATAAATGGGTGACTCACAATTGCATTAGCTTACAAAGATGGTGGAGGAAACTACTACAAGCACACTAGTTATACAGTATCTTGTGGGAGAAGGGCATACAGACAGAGCTAACTTCATATAGATCCCATTAGACAACTGGATTTACAACAAGTTTTTTTTTAATAAGAAATGGGCAAAGCCAGCTTTCTTTTCAGAATCAAAATGCAGAACAAATGGAAAAATTATGGTATTTAACCTTCACAAGTTTGAGCCTCCACAAATAATGCAACCAAGTTTTACATTTTTAACAGCCCTTCTACATACACTCCATCTTCTCTATCTTAGTTCCAAGTTGTATCTTCATTCACTTATGCCAATTCCATTGTTATTTAAAAAGAAAAAGCCTTCCCAGTTATTGCCAGAAACTACTATTTAGCTTACCCCCTCCACTACTCAGCAAACTACAGAGAGGATGGAGTGCAATACGAGCAGTACAGAGTCTTATGCAATTCATGAGGACCGCTCAGTCCTTACATGAATCTGGTTGCTAACATTTCTATTATATTGTGACAATGACTCCCGACTGTTATCTCTGTGAGAAATGGGGGGAGTAAATTCTTAATAAAAGACACCAGGTACAAAGCAACATTTTACTTTTGTTGTGATAAAAAAAAAGTCACATTTTACAGATAAAATGTAGAACCCTGAAATACTGACACATTCTCTTATCGTGCACAATGCTGAGGTTCTCTTACGATTCACTTTAAAACTGCAATTAAAAATGTACAAAAAAGAAAAGAAAAAAAATCAACCCACAAAGCTTCTAAAAAAGGAACCCGCAGGCACTTCCTCTTGTGGAATGTTTAAAAAGTTAGCCTACTAAAGAAAACAGTCGACTTCTTGTGAAGGTTTTGGAGAAATATGTATCAGTTCGTTTTATTTGGGTATTCAATAATATCCTTGGTGATAATGCTGACTCCATGGCTTCTGACCCCAGAATTGCTGTAAGAGAAAATTTTTTTTTTAAAGAAAAAACATCAATAAGCCACTCAAACTGCTTTTAGGAAATGACAATGAATCTAATTCAGAGTAATTGCTGGAAACAAATTTATACCTGTCATACCTCTGATTTCTATCAAACCAGATTCAGTTAGTATTAATAACCCATTATTATCAATAAACACATTACAACAAAAGGAAACACACCAGGACTTGGTTAGTTTACACAATTAATACTAGTCATAAAAAGAAACATGTATTAAATAACGTTACTTTATTAAAAAAAAATATAGTAAGTTACAGCGAACTCCAACCTATTATGCCTTCAAAAAATAAGATTATGGCTACAACTGCAACACAATTCACAGTGCCCTGTTAGCATTTACAAACACTTCAATCCCTGGATAAAAATCTTTTTGAAAACTGATTCTCTTGAACTCAAAAAACAATGTATATAAGCACATAAGACATTACTTACACCCTGCTGCCACTGGTTGTAGCCCTGAGATTGATTTTTGTAGCCACGATTGTTTCCTCGTCCTCTGAAGTTCTAAAAAAAAAAAAAAAAGGGAAAAAAAAAGATGATTAAAAAAAATCTTTAAGAACTCAGAGTGCAACTTCTTACGTTTGGACATGGGAGGGATGAAGAACAGCACAGAAATGGATAGCTGGTACTTACTGCACCTGCAAAATCAAAATTAGGTGGACTCGTTTTACTACTATCATTCATTTTTTCTTACATCAATGCAGACACAGTTCATATGGTTCTGGGGTTATGCAACATCTTTCGGATTTGTTTATACAGATAACTACTGCCTGCATCCTTCCTGCAGGGATGGTGAATCATTACCTGGTTGTAGTTCCCTCTGTTGGGCATGCCACCTCTGCTGTAGTTCCCTCTGTTTGAGTAGCCACCTCGGCTGGGAAAGACAGGGCCCCGAGGGTATGGATAGCCAATTCCACCACTTCCGCCTCCGCCACCACCTCTCTGTGGCATGTTGCCCCTCCTATTATATCCACCACGATTCCCAGGAGCTGAAAATGAGACATTTAATTCAGTGTTTTGTGCCACTTTTACAGATGCTACTTAGAGGGTTCTTCTGGACTGTTCCTTCATTTTAGGAGGAAAAAGAACATTTAAAGACAAAAATGTTTAACTGCTCACATAACGTAGGTGTGTATACTACCAAATCACATTAAGATTTTAAACTAGTTACTAGGGCAGCTAAGATCAATAAGGATTAAATTTCCTTATGACATACAGATCCAAATTAGAAGACTGCTACTTATTTCAATGTTGGAACTACACAGAACTCAAAATTAACTTGCCTCCACCTCTGAAATTTCCACCTCGCATGTTGAATCCACCACGTCCTCTATGGCCACCGCCTCTGTTAAACTGGTTCTTGCCACTCTTATTTTTATTGCTCTTCTTTGAGCCAGTGTTTTGTTTCTTTTCTGGTGGAAGCGCCTTTTTGCTTTCTTCCTTATACTGCTCCAAAAGTTTTTGGGCTTCCTCCTTCTGAAGTTCAACATAGGTTATTTCATCAAAGCACTCAGCTACCTCTGGCAGTGTAAAGTTTCCTACAAGGAATAAAGTCAGATTAACATAAACCACCAAATTCATAGTCCTTAAGCCTATAATTCTTGAATGGCTTTAAGTGTTTCAACACACACTACAATATCTACTGCTGGTTTAGGAACACATTTTCCTTAAAAGTAGAAAGCCAAAAACACTTTTTTACAAAGAGTTAATGTAACTCCTGAAACAATATTACTACCGAAAAATGTTAAATTTACATATAAAAGTCATACAAAGAGATTTAACATAACAGAATTCAGTTCCATGCCTTTCATTTTGAGGACAGCGTGTTCTGGCAGGTCTTTTCCCTCTACTTCTGCTTTCTTCTGTGTCCTTTGCTTATAATCTTCATCCTTTGGGCAAACTACAACAGCTTTTCGTTGAAAGCCTGCAAACAGGCACATTTTTCTTCTCTGGGCAGCAGCAGATACATTTGTCTTTAAAAAAAAAAAAAAAAAGTTTATTATAAATTCTACACCAAATCCAATTAGGTTACTTTTTCGTCTTCAAAGATACAGCTTACCTGATCCAGAATAAAATTTCGCTTCTTACGGGCAGCAATCTCAATAAACTTCCCAAGACACTGTGGGGCTCGCTGCAACAGTGTATTCAGTTTTCCAGTATCAGCCATTTGCTTCTTGAAACCTGCCACCTATTTTTTAAAAATTAAAAATTTCCTTTAAACTTTTGATTCTCAAGCTAAACTTTATATCACAGCTTGTATCTATATAGAAAGCTGGCACACTTAAATTTAAATATTGCTTTTTCCTACTACTGCTACCAAAAAAAGTCACTATCATGTAAGATGTGCTATTCAATTTTTTTAAGCTTCTGGATGTTGCAAGAGTTCAAAAAATTCTTTGGCAAAGACAACGAAGCCTAGCCTTGGGAAGCCAGTTTATCTTACAGATAAAGAGCCCACACCCAAGTGATCAATTTAATTTGTCCAAATTCCTACCCCTAAGATACTATCAAAATGGATATAAGAACAAGAAAAAAGGGTTACTTAGAATAATTTCTAGTCTTTTTAAAATGCTGACATCATGCCCTGAACATTTTACTTACCATCATTTTATCCATTATGGTATTTGTTCCAAGAATGTTGTATTTACCAGGATTTTCCGCGGCATGTTTAGTAACCCAGGTAGTTTTTCCAGCTCCTGGCAAGCCGATCATCATAACAACCTACAATGGAAAGAAACGTTATTTCACTGATCATTAGTCGTCACATAAAAATTTTAAAAATATCTTCATACTCAATAACCCACTTTAAGTATCAAAATTTTCACAGCCCTATAACGAGGTAATTTGTGGAAAGGGAGAAGATAGGTACTGAGAGAAAAATCACCAAGCAACAGGAATGGCTCAAAAAGGAAACAGATGAATCATTTAGCTCTTCTAAATGTAATTTTTGCCAAGCTATAGCAATGCTTTATGCTTTTTTAAAAAATCACTTACTTCACAATCTTTCTTCTCTTCAGGCCCCTTTGGACCTCTAACTCGGTCCTCTAAGGGGACATTCTGGATAAAAGTATAGTCTTCAGGAATTGGAAAATATGGCTTTTCCTTCTGACCAAAATTAAATTCAACAGCGCAGTTGTGGCAGAGAACATGCTGAGAGAGTGGCCGTCCAGCAAGAACCTCCTTACTGATTTTGAAGGCAACGCCAAGATCTTGTCCATTCTTTGCATAGGAGAGTTCTACTTCATCACTTTCAAAGTTCTGTTAAGGGGCGGGAAGGGCGGGGGGGTGTTAAATTTAAAAAATTAGGCCTTCTAAAACACTTTAAAATTTAAATTAGGAGTGAAGCTTATCCTGTAGAAGGCATGTGTTTGTTAAGTTTTAACAGCTTTCTATTGGTTATAAACGATGAAACACCTATAACCAGCAGCAGAAACAATACTGTCTTAGCAGACTAGATTTCCAGGTCAATGCAGTGTTAAACAATTTTCAATCAAAAGGAGTTAATAATGAATTCCAACACCGATATATCTTTAAAGAGTCTCTAAGCTTATAACTTGCCATTTATAAAAATTTAGCTATGACTTACAGCAAAACATGTTATCACATCATTTTCATCAAACTTCTCTCCATAATCTTCAGTCTCACAGTTGCATGTTTTTATTCCTTTTAGAGAATACCCATAAGAAAATTCTTCTTCACCTAAGAAAATAATTAACTACCATGAAGTCACTTTTTCAAACAGTCCAATGGCCCACATATTTTAATATTCAAGATATAAGCTTCAAAAGATGACTAACCTAATGTTTTTCCACTGACATCGACTCTATACTAGGTATTCAATTAACGAGAGCCAGATGAATTATGTAACTTAGTTGACGAACTGTGTAACATGGGTTACATTCTACCTTAACCACTGGTCATAAAATAAGTTAACCACAAAGGAATAAAACCTAAAATTGAGCCTGTGCCTGCTATTATTCATCACGTTTAAAATATTAACAGAATGGACAAAAACAAGCAAAAGGTTTGGAATGCCTTCTACTCTACCTACTGAAATCAGCCCTGAAAACTCACGAGCACACAGTACTCAAATGGAAACTTTACCAAGCAACATTCCACTTGTCGTTAGAGACCACCCAATCCGAACTTCATGTATGTCAATATCTTTTGTATATAAATGCCTCACTGGGATCTTCTCTGTAACCTGAAAGTCAAATCATAAATGATTAAAAATTTTAATCCAATAGATAAATCCAGGAACTCTGGCTTATTTCATTTGGGCCTTGGGCTACTAATATAAAGACACACAAGAACCCAAAAAAAACTGATGTAGGGGCTTACTGAATTGAAATTAAAAAGGTTTAAGTACTAGGTTGATTCACATTTAAAAGAACAGCTAATGTTTAAAATTTACATATCCTCTATACCCAACCTAAACCAATTAAAGTAATAAACATTCAGCATTTTTTTCTCTGGAACAAAACCAGAAGTTTAAATTTTTAAACCCTTAGTGGGTTTTCTCACATCTCACACATACACACATACACACACACACAGCACCCTTAATAAAAAAAAAAGGGGGGGGAGTCTGACTCTATTACACAAATTCTGATATAACGAGTTCAACTATTACAAAAGGTTTCCAAGCCCCTTTTCTAATCCACAGAAACTTCAAAAACAGAAAAGTTCCACCAACATTACACTCACAAAAAATATACATAAATCACAAAATTCTATTTACCTTCATTTCAAAACAGACTTTGCCCTTTGATACACCGTAAGATGCCCTTCCTCCAGCCCAAAGAAAAGCAAAACTCTCCATAGTAAGGGAAGAAGCACTGAGGCGATCTCTTGATATTTTAAAATGCAGATCACAATTATCTGTAAGTATATCAAACACCACATTATTTCTTTTGACATCCAATGTAAATGTGTCTGCTATATAGACAAATCTTGGTTATTAACTTTTTGCATATTTCTAAATGCAGCACAGAACATTTTTAGATCATGCTGTTCTAAATTTTCAGTCTAAGCCCCACTCCCACCAAGTCACTCTTGCCAAATTATGAACTAAAGGGTAAACTACCTAGAGAACCAAGACACACCAAAGCTTAACGTGTATTTTAAGAATATAAAATAATCAAGACAATGTGACATTTAATACATACCTGCTCTGCTCTTTACCTTGATTTAGAGGCAAGCAGTAGAGGATAGCAGGAAATCAAAGTGAAGCATGCCAGAACCAGGTAGATTTTACCAGTGCCACAATAAAACTGAAGGGAGGCCATGACCAAATATTTTTAAGTAGGAGTATGAGCTGTTGATCCTAACTTTGTAATTTTAAAACACTAGGGGCTCTAGATCCTAAATTCTTTTCTAAAACTTGTGAAGAAAGCAACCTCAAACTACAAAGCACCAACATGGTTGTCTAACACTGAAACTAATACAGCACTTTAGGACCTCTTTCTCCAGGCTTGCCTGTCACTCAAAAACAATTGGGGGATTACCCATTTCCGGGATTATCCAAATCCAAACGTCTTTAACCTTTGGGTCACTGGCTCATTAGCATGTACTTTCTCAGAGTTCTCACTTATGAGCTAAAGTTAGAAAGCTGTTTTAAGTTTTGACTGATGAGAGAAAATTAAATCTAGTTTGGAATTCCCTTCAGCTTTGCTCTTAAAATTCCTATCATTAACAAAATTTTCAACCTCATAAATTGTGTTTAAACCCAACATTGTGCTTAAATTGATATTCCTAAGTGATCAGCTAAAAGCCTGTCTACAACAGTATAGCGCCTATTACTTTTCTTGAATCGTTGCTTCAGTATCTCGCCAATACCTAAGTCTTTATTTTTAAGCAACCAAATTTAATAAAACTTCCAAATCAACTACTTTTCCACGTACAACTTTTCTTTTACGACTCCACTATCTCAACTACCTGTAAAGGATACTCAATAAGAAATCAAGAGTTTTACACTTACATATCTGAATAAAAATTGGTATTCAAAAACATGAAAATCTAAGCTTCAACTCCCTAGGATCTACACAGGGCAGGTTGACACCTTACTATACCCTCTTACTTTCCAAGCAATTACTTCTACCCTTCGTTCTGTTTATCACCAAAAGAACTGCCCATTCTGATCAAATACTACACCAACAAAACTTCTTTGTAATAAAATAATTACAAATCTGACAGCCACGGCCCATTTAGAGGTTTGCAATACTTCCTCATATTCAATTGCAACCCAACTGGGTAAAGTAGCAGTATTTACAGCGCTGCCATTGATACCATTCGCTGCTGAAGAAAGCTAGTGGCCCAGTGATAGCCCACTGCTGCTGCCCCAGGTCTTTGGAAGAAATCAACTTATGTTAAAGCAGCAGCTACTGAACTGGAATTGAGAACAAAAGAGCAGTTATTGAGAAAGTAATATTACAGTCTTTTAGAATAGGGAATATACTTGTGTGCTAATGGGAAAAGTCATTAATAATTATTTAACTAACCCAAATAGCTCACTTAATATAATTTCACACACACACAAAGTTACTTTATAGAAGCAGCCCATAAGGACAAGGTATAGGTAGTATTACACGTTTCCGTTAGCTAGCTAGTCCAAAATTGGCATTAACTTTACATTCCTACGAAGATCTTTCAAGTCATATAAAAACATTACCAAATTGCTAGAGCCTGTAAAATTATCAATACAACTGATGCTGCACTAAACATTAGGCTATCGGAATCTACGTCATCTTCCTGCCTTTAAAAACCCATTTCTGCTCAACTTTCTGCACTTAAATTCAACGTACTATATTGTCTTCTAACATTTTGGAACCAAAAATTACCACATTCGATAATTGGGGGAAGAAGAGGAGAAGCAGCGTCACTTACAAGTATCAAGACAAACCACTGTGTCATCGAAGTGTTCATCTTCTTCTTCAACAGGTGGCTGGGGAGATTTGGCTCTGAAAGACAATATTGTCTCCTGATACAGCGCTTCCCACCAAAGAATAAAGAATGGGTGACAAGAAAAACTAGATGAGCATCTTCTACCTGCTATACTTGTTCTCCTCAATGTACTCAAAATATCCACGGCCATGATCTTCGCGAGGTCGTTTAACACCCCTCTTTTTATCTCCGCCTTTCTGCTCTGTTTTGCCGTCTCCTATAACACACAACACCCCTATTTAGGAAGCCAGGCCGCGACACAACAGGAAAAAACCCTTTTGTTTCCAGGCGCAAAAGAGCTCGACCTTTCCCTGTTCCTTTCTGCAAAGCGTTTTCAATCGACTAATCAAATGAGACTTTCAAACAATCGGCTTGGAATGGCAACAGAGTTAGGTGACGCAGTCTAAAGACATTACAAATTTTGCCAATCTATGCGGAAGATTCGAGAAAGCTAATGAAAAATAGCGCCGCCAGGCCGAGCCCACGTGCATCCTAAAGAGAGTTCAGGAAGAGGGGAGGGGCCGAGCCCGGCCCGCGCTCCCTGCCCTCCCCTCCCCCACCCCGGGCCCGCGCTCCCCGCGGC
>NW_006436814.1:1831365-1874967 GCF_000325575.1 Pteropus alecto
ACCGTCACCGCGAACAGCGAGGTGGGGCCGCTGCTCTTCCCCGCGGCCTCCTTGGCGGCCCCGCGCTGCTGTTGGGGCTGTTGCTGCGGCGTCGCCGGCGGTTGAGCCTGCTGCTCCCCGTGCCCGTTCTCGTCGCCCGCGCCTTCCTCCTCGTCTCCGAGCTCATCCTCCCCTTCCTGGAAACCCTGGTCGTCGCCGTTCTCGTCCTCCGAGGCGGCCTCTTCCTCCTCCATCGGGCCCGAGTCGGCCGCCCCCGCGGCGCCGTTCTCCTCCCCCAGCTCCATCTGGTCGCCGTCCAGCGCGGCGACCCCCTCCTCTTCCTCCTCCTCTTCCTCCTCCTCGTCGTCGCCGCCGGCCGCGGCCTCCTGCTCCAGGCCTGCTCCCGAGCGCCCGGCGGAATCCCCGCCCAGGTCTAGGCTGCCGTTCCCGGGCTCCATGGCGGGGCGGCCCCCGGCCTCCTCGTCGTCCAGCGCGGCCTGGAGCCGCTCCATGAGCTCGGCCTTGAGGCCCTTGTCGGACAGGCGCCGCTTCTTGAGCTCCTCTTTCAGCTCCGACACCTTCAGCTTTTTTACATTAACAGGCGACGAACTCATGGTGAGGGCCCCGAATCACCGCTAGGCGCTGGCTCAAACTCGGCTCCGCTCACTCGGCCACTGGCGGCGGCTGCTGCGGCTGCTCCTCGGCCCGGGCGGCGGCTGCGGCTGCGGCTGGAGGTGGGTTCGTGCTGCAGAGCGGACCCGCCTGGTGTCGAACGGCGCCAATTCCTTTCACCGAGTTCGCGAGGGAGACGCGGAGACTCGCCTGGCGCGAGCGAGCACGCAACGTCCTCTCGCAGGGGCGGCGCCGCGCACGTAATATAGCCGCCCCGCCCCCTGCGCCGACGGGAACGCCGCGCCGGGGGAAGCCGGAGCGCGCCCGCGCTCTGCCCTGCCCATTACCGTACTTCCCTCCCCGCCCCCCGCCGAACTCCCGGCCGAGAGCGCGGCGCAGGCCGCGCAGTGCGCTTCCAGTTGGGGCTGAGCAAATGGAGGAAAGAGAACCCGCCTTTCAGTTAAACCGACCCATTATTGGCCTTTCTAGTTCTTCAGGGGCGATACCCGTTTTGCTCTTTGCTTTTGCAGCCCGGAGGCTGCTTTGATCCAGATGCTTTCGGTCCTCGACTTGGCGATTTCAGCTCGAATCCCCCACCTTTTCTTCCATCTTAGATTTGCCTTACCCAGCTAATTTGTTTTAAATTCCTTAACATTTCCAGTTTTGATTTGTACAACACAAATAGGCGATGGTTACACGCAGGGGATTTTCTTCCGTTTAATGTTTGGTTGAATATTTTTAAAGTCCCGCCTGCGAATTGGATTTTAAATTCGAGAAGGGTGAGGGCAGATCCTTTCTTTTGTGTCTTCCACAACCCCTGCCTGCTGCAGAGGTTGGGAGGTAGAGGCTGGCCTTAGGAGCGTGATCCCTTCTCCATACTGCAAAGCGTCCTTTGCGGGCCTGGTCATGGCAGCTGTTCTCGTGAGACTACTAGCCAAAGAAATTGAGCCTCGGAATTGCGTTTCTGGGTTTCCTGCGACCTACCAAGGAGACGGACCTCCTGTAAGACGTATTCAGTCCAACTTAAGACCTGGTCATCCAGGTATAAAGTCCCAGTAGCTAACAATGAGAATAAGACCCAGCTAGATCATACATTTTGATTCTATTCCTAGTATAGGAATAATCTAGACCAAATCATGCCGAAATTAATAAAAGCTTGTGAAAAATAAAGAGCCGTGATTTTGTAAAAAGAAAAATAGACTATCACTATTGAAATTTGTTATTTTGGTGTTACCTGGTTATTTTAGAAAAATTTTTCTTTACCAAATAAAAGATGTGTTATGTACTTGAGGTAGTGCCAGAGTTTAGATTTGTGATAGAGGTAAACATCATAAACCTCAAAGAATCTGCACAGTGACTAGCCAGCGTTCCACTATCCCTGACTAAGAAGGGCAGTTATACTCACCGTTTGGTGCTTTAGCTGGAACAATAATGCTGCCCCAATATTGTTTTGATATTTGGAAGAACACACAGGTAAACCCTCTTCCACAGGCTAGTATGATTTAACTGATTAATAAATTTTATTATTTTAAGTAGCATGTATTTTACCAGGCGGTCATGTATAAAGATGACAGGTTAACATTTGTGAAATGAGTTGAAATAATGGACTACGTAACAGTATTGGTAATTCTCAATTCAAGTTAATGGAGGTAGAAGGGACAGCACCCAAAATAGGAACTTTGAAATAGGGCCTTTGGTTATAATGTCCTTGGAGCTTAGAAACAAGTCATAAGCTGGAATTTTAACTTTTCAAATTCTTTACCCTTGTACAAAAATGGGAAGAGAGCCACGGAAGGCTTACATGTTTACAAACTGGATAATGAGTCTCAATGAATTAGGGTTACGTATAGTTATTATAATTGTCCTTTAAGTTTATAAGTGTCCTTAAATGTTTATATTTTAAAAAAATGACAATAAAGTTCATGTATCTAAATATGGATTTATAACAATCATTCTTGGTATGTTAAATAGATTGTAATGATAAACATGAAATATAACTGTAGATGGGCAGGAGGTAGCTCCGTGGCTTTATCTCCAAGAGTGTTTCAGACTTTTTGAGCTTCATGGAGCTGGGAGATCATCTTCAGTCTGCTCATTTTACAGCCCAGGTTGCGGAGGCCCTCCCCCACCACCCCAATGCTCTTCCATTACACTGGGCCTTCTTAGACAACTTTGAAAAGAAAAACAGTTTGTGTAAATGCTCAAAGAGCCAACACCTTACTTTGCCCTTTTTACAAACAGGTGAAATCTGCCATTTGATGTTTTACCATTTGAAAGTACATATAATGGCAATTTTACTAATGGTTTCTGCTTCTTACACTTCTAATGCTATCATGATGGTCCTGTTCTACAGAGACCAGTAAAAGTATGGATCGCTTCCTCTAAATCACTGAGGGACCTATAAGGAACTCGAAATTCCCTCCTTTTTGAAATCCTAGAGATTACCAAGAATGGAATGGAAGAGGGCACTGATTAACTCTCAACGGCAAAAGGGGATTAGCCAGTTACCCGTAGGTAATAGATCTGAGAGGTCATTACAAAGTTAGGGTGCTCAGAATACATACCTTACACTGTGAGGTTGAAGCCAAGGCACATACCTAAGTGCTATAGTTTGTCACACAATTCCCTCAGCAAATATGTTTTTGAGCACCTTCTCTAAGACAGGCACTGGTCTACTAAGACTACAGCAGTAAACTACATAATTATGCCTTCACTCTCTCAGGGAGAATTAGTCAACAAATAAAACAGAGATGGTAACAAGTACTGCAGGGAAATAGAAAACGAGGAGGCAGGGTGTGCTGAGGTAGGGGTGAGTTTTTCAGCTATAAGTTAGATAATCAAGGAAGCCTAAAAAATAAGGTAACATTTGAGCAAATATCTAGCAGAAGAAATGGAGGGAACAGTAAATATAGAGGCCTGAGGGGCAAGGCAGGAAGTGAGATCAGAGAGTTAGAGAGAGAAGGGGAGGTACAGATTGCCAGCAACCTTGCAAGTGGTTTTGTGAGGACTTTAGCTTTGCCTCCGTGAGAGGGGAGACATCAAAGGCTTATTTGCAGTGAAGTGACATGAACCCATAGGAAGGCTAGATTCAACACGCTATTCCATTTAACTCTATTTTTTCTTTGTAAGACAAGCCCAATTTCAGTTAACGAAAGAAGCAAGAAATATGCTGAAATCCATTTTCCAATCTTCTTATGAAGATGTAAGAAGTTCCAGGCACCTCCCAATTATTATGTGTTAAAAGTACATTTTCGAATAAGACAAACGGGAAAGTCCAATTGGAAGGGACAGTGTATCTAGTTCTGGTTAAAAGGGCAAGCTTAAAAATCAGACAGACCTGGGTTGCAGTCCCAGCTAGACCGCATAGTAGCTGTGTGATCCTGCACAAGCTGCGCATCTCTCTAAGGCCGAGCTTACTCATATATAAAATAATACCTGCCTCATGAGGTTGTGGGGAAAATTCATCCAGGTAATGAATATAAACCCAGAATACAGTGCCAGGCACCCAGTAAGAGCTCAATAACCCAAGCAATTTAATGATATTAAGAAAATCTAAGATTGGATTGTTAATATCTCATTTAGGAAATTACAACTGTATATATTTTGTAAATTATCAATGAATTGTTCATGGTAAGATGTCAGTCTGGAAAAAAGTGACATGGGGAGTCTATGCAGGAGAGTGCAGACTTTACTTCTTGGCCCAACACTGTCACTCTAACCAGCTGTGTGACCTTTGGGAAATGGCGTGATCTCTCTGGGTTTTGGTTGCTTCATCTATGAATGAAGCAGAGTAGACTAGTTTTGTAGAGCCCCCCCAGTGAGAGTCTTCTATGTGTTTCTTCTTTGCTCACTCCAGACTGTAAAGGGGGGAGCACTGTAAAACTTTGAAACCATCCTTGTTCCTATTTAGATTCTTGTTATACTTAAAACTTTCCAGTAGAATCTCAAAGCATTTTATAATTAATTAATAGACATGAAAGTTAAACCAGTGCAGTGGAGTTTTGAATTTTAAATGGTACAAAATACTGCCATTTACATGAGATTTGAGTACCACAACAGGCTAAAAGTTTCAAAGTGAATGATTTCTGTTTGAATCATCTTGTCTTTGATGTCATTCATCTCGGTCTTCACATAAATTATGTAATTTCTATGGAATAAGACGAACCTGTTGGAAAGTTTCAGAAAAACTAGAATCGTGGTTAATAGTGATATATCAGGCCTTTTCTGATAACTAAGGTATTTACCAGGTGAAGACATAACATTTACCAAAACTTACCTTACGCAAAGGTAAGTCGAGTGATGAGTTTATTAAGTCTACACTATCACACGCATTACAGGTGCCCGGCCAGAATCACGGTGCCAGAGAAAAAAGGGCGAGGAGAATATTTAGACCATCCTGAATTACGTGGCCAAGAATGAAGTGAACGACTAAAGTGTTTATACCTCATAAGCTCTCACCTTCTACATGCGCCCTGGGGGCTGGTTTGTTCCTTGAGGGTGGGGAGCGAGATGGATTTGACTTTTCCAGCGCCCGTTCAGTGTTTTGTATCAACATTCACCCGGAGCCCAGCAATGCATGGGGAACAAGATGGAGGCTCAGTAATGAAAAATATCCTCTAAAAACGTGCACACTGTGCTATAAGGCTGACGCGCACTGAATAATTTTTCATTTTCAGAGAGAGAGCACCAAAAATTAAGTAGAGGCTGTGATAATAAATTTTATTCACCAGAGCCTTCTTGACATAACACCTGCTAAACAAACAAACAAACAAACAAACAAATAACTTTGTAAGCTTGATGTCTCACTTGGCTATTATTATTATTGGCACCATTCGTGAGCACCATCAAAGCTCATCGCTGATCCTAAACTAAACTCTTAGAACTACTAAACAAAATTTTTATGGCCGTAGATTTAATTACATGTCCAGGTACGCTCCCCCTCTACACCAACAGGGTAGTGTGCAATTGCTTCCTTCTATTGAAGCAAGATTGTGTCAAAAAATGGTTTCGTAATCATATTTAGAGTAGCTATGCCCAAGGCTGTGTAGTCTGTTTCTCTATTTTAGTGTTCCATGTTTCCTAATCTGTTTCCTTGTTTGATAGAACACAAAGGTAGGGATCTCAGATTCTCCATAACTCCTAGCAATATTGCCAAGTACTAGATGCTCAATAAATATGTTTGGCTCTATTTAGAAGGTGGTATTAGACTATGAAGAAAGTATCCCACCAACTGTAATTGAAATTTTTTTTACTTATTTTTTTTTTGAAAAGCCTTCCAGCTCCAGATACAAGCACCATCAAAAAGCGTCATCCAAGATCAAGCAGTTGACTATGATCTGGACAAGCACATAGCAATGACATAGATACGACTTTATTGACCAGTGCTGCCCAATACAGTAGCCACTACCCACATGTAGCTATTTAAATTAAAATTAATTAAAATTAAATAAAATTCAAATTTAAATTCCTCGGTCTCGCTAACTACATTTCGAATGCTCCATAGTCATCGGTTTCATACTGAACAATGCAGAATAGAATGTTTCCTTCATCACAGAAAATTCTTTTGGGACAGTGCTGTTACCGATTGTTTTGAAAGTATAACTTAAACCAAGAAAGGAACTCTTGTCTATACATGGCTCAAAGGTTAGACTTAAAGGAAAGCTGGTCCCAGCATAAGAGTAAGTGTGTGTATATATTACATGACACATTTATAGACACATACACGCATAGTCAACTCCCAATTTGTCTACTTATCTGCTTAACAAATATTTATTAACATACCCTCTATGTACTAAGTACTATACTATGTTCAGGGAAAGCAGATATGAATGACACAGTCCCAGTCCTCCAGGAGCTTGTAGTCTGAAGAGAAATGTAATCTCTAACCAGGATGCTGTTGAGACACCAGTGCAGCTACACTAAGAACCAGCTATTTTGACCATCTGCTGAGCCATATCTGTAGGGGTCCGTCCCATGGTGCAGGTTTATATACATGCTCGCTCACTCACATTCACACATGGAAAAACGAAACAAAATCTCATATATACACGTAAGAAGCCAGTGTACTACCTTTGCAAGTAAACAGTTATTAACTAAGATTATCTTATATCACATTCATTATTCTACCTACAGATCTGCTTATCACTTGCAGGCTTCTGCCAGTTGACAAGTCCTTCATTAAAAGCTGTCAGGAATATAAATCTTGGAGGTGTAACATATGGCATGGTGACTATAATAAATAATACTGTACTGTATAGTTGAAAGTTGCTAAGAGAGTAGATCTTAAAGGTTCTCATCACAAGAAAAAAATTATCGTGGTGATCATTTCACAAAATATACAAATCTTGAATCATTCTATTGCATACCTGAAACTAATATATCATATGTCAATTGTATTTCAATTTTTAAAAAGTTGTCAGGAGGTTAGGGGGAAAAAATCAAACTAAAAGTACCTCCTGCACTGTCTTAATTGCCTAGACATTGTGTATACTTTGTATCTACATAATCTTTCTTTCTATTCCCTGCTTTCACTTTGTTCCATCCAAGCACACTATCCATGCGCTGTCTTTCAAGTCTGCCGTATTTCGTCCTGATTCATTTATTTGTGATATTAACTGTCCGTTATTGAGTGCCTGTTTTGTATCAACCATTGTGCTAGGCATTTTATGCCAAATATCTCTAATCCTCATAGCAATCTCATAAGACAGGAGTTAGCAGTCTCAATTTATTGATACAAAAACTGAGAATCAGGGGTTGAGGCACTTGACCAGGCTTAATAAGTGGCAAAACTAAGATATCAAGGTAAGAATCACATAAGTGAAAATAGGAAAAGATAAAATGCTATACAAATGTGTGGTATTCATATAATTTTTACTTATCGAACATAAATTTTGGGGTAAAAAGGAAGAGGAAAGTTTTTAATCTACCTATCTCAGACTGAAATTGAAAGGTAACATAGTGTTTATTGAAAGACCTTACAATTTAAGTTTGATAGGTTCCAAATAAACTAGTAGTATTGGCTGGGTTAGTAAGCTACACATCTTTTGATTGGGAGTTGAGACCGTGTGCAGCTTGTCTTTTTCCTGATGTAGTAAAATCATATTTAAACAAATGGTTTAGAGAGGGTTTTTTTTTACTCTTGGAAGCTTATCTGTACACAAGGTTCACAACCACCACTATTGCCAAGAGACAAAGATAACCCAGTGCCCTATTCATGTACTTCTGCAGAAGCATTGTTATTTTTGTGGAAAAAAAAAAAAATTAAATCATAACTGGGAAGGCACTAAAAAAGAGTATAGTGTTTAAAAATGTGAAGAGAAAGTCAGGTGGGACAGGTTTCTTTTCAGTAATGGCCATGATTTGGCTCTGCTGTCCACTGTCATCGGGATTGCTCAGTGACCCATGAGTTGACATTAAGGCGCGGTCGGCTGACAGCAGCACAGCCAGACTGCAGAATGGAGTTTCCCCTTGGAGGCGCTTACTGTGTCCCTGTCTTCTCCTCCAGACACTGAACTTCTGAACCTGGCCTTTGTTGTATAACTATTCAAGCAGCCCAGCAGTCCTAGACACGAGAGTTTGAAGCAAATTCACTCTCAAATTACAATTGATAATATCGCCCAAGCAAGCTAATTAAAGACTTTGTAAACAGAATCTTAATTTACATTTGTCCAGAAGGAACTGAGGGAGTTTGCTTCCCTGCCCTCGGGGAAGACATAAATCAACAAGTTGAAAAAGGGAGGGTCACACTTTATATCTTTCTCATATGACTTCGTCTCAGTATAGGAGAGGTTTGATGGACTGCAAAATGGCACTAATTTCCAGTTTTTTCTTTCATCAGACCTTGAGTCAGGTCATACCATTTTAAAAGGGAATTCCTAGAACAGGAACTTCAAACCTAACTACAGAAAGACTTTACACTGTAAATACTAGGGATCTTTCCATCATGGGTGGTTCGAAGTTAGCTGAACTTGCCATCAGCATGATAATAAAATGCTGTAGAGAAGTGGATCAGTGGCTAACATTTCACCAGAGTTATCAATCTTTCTAATGCCCTGCTTAAAGCTCTTTAGTCGCTACCCACCACCCAGAAGATAGAGCACGAGTTCCTCCCTGGGCCCAGGATGTGGCTGCTGCTGCCTTTCCATTCTCCTCTCAGGTTTCTCTGTGCTTCATGAGCCCTTGGGGGGCCCATCCGTTCCCAGAGCCTGCCTCAGCCTCCTCCCCTGTGCTGGAAGTCTCCTTAACCAACGAGTGCTGTCAATGCCAAGTGCCTGCTGCTCCAGGAGCACACAGCAAACGTTAGCTCTTCACCTGCTGTTACTGGTCTGCTGTGCTCCCTCCCGAGGGTGCAGCCTCAGGAGGGCAGAGTGCATCTGTCTTGTTCATTCATTCTGTAACCCAGACTTACCACAATAAGGAGAATTGGGGTGAATCAATCAGAGGAGCTCATTAAATCTTTGTTGAATAAAAGAATCTATAACAATTTGCTGAATAGGGGAATGGGGTGTTACCATTGAATGGGTTCAGAGTTTCTATCTGGGATGATGAAGAACTTCTGGAGATGGGCGGGCGTGATGCTTGTACA
Source organism: Pteropus alecto (assembly GCF_000325575.1). Taxonomy (NCBI): domain Eukaryota; kingdom Metazoa; phylum Chordata; class Mammalia; order Chiroptera; family Pteropodidae; genus Pteropus; species Pteropus alecto. The sequence goes on from NW_006436814.1 coordinate 1,840,541, forward strand.
ACGATGTGAACGTATTTAGTGCCACTGAACTGCACACATAAAAATGGTTAAATGGAAATTTTACGTTATGTATATTTTACCATAATAAAAAAAATGCTGAACAGATGCATAAATAGTTTAGGATTTTGAACCAGGTTCTATCCAACTCTAATATTTCAATTCAGTAGATATTCACAGAGTGAATAGTAGTCATACTCTGGGTAAGTATGAAGATAGAGCACGAGTTCCTTAACCAACAGATGAACTCTTGGACTTATTTAATAGTCTATAAAATATAAAATACACTCAATATTCAATCCCAACCACCTTTTGCACATAAAATGTGTTTTAACTAGATAAATAGGTCTTATTTATCTTTATATCCTAAGCCACTAGCACTTATGTGCTCAATTAATGTTTGCTAAATTGAAATAGGACATTGACGATAATATAGTGTTTGCTTAGGGCTTTTCTCATTACAAAATTCTTCCACAAAACTCATCTCATATCATCATAGAGTCTCCCTCACTTTTACCCTTTCTTCTCCTTTCCCTTTCCTTCGTAAAAGCCATCTCTTCCAGACTTCCTGTTGTCAGAATCAACTTCCTTAATTTCTTTATCCTTGTTTTACCGACTATTTTCAACTGTTTGTTTCTAGCTCTTATTCCCACATGTCTAAGCACACTTTGCTATTTTATACCTTTTATACTTTGACAACATCCCACATAAGAGTTACACTTGACTCTGAGGTGGAAGATTACTGGGGACAGCTTAGCAAACGATGGATGGGACTCCATGCCCTAGAATCCTGAGAACCCATTACCTGTCACAAAACCATCTGGCATCCTTGACAGTAAGTATTATACATCTCGCTTCAGAAAGGAGTCACACACCATTTGTCCACTATCTGTAGTTTGAATGTTGGTTATGTTTTCTTGTTTCTTCTTTTATTTTCCACTGAAGAAACGTCAGCCTTTTTATTATGTGAGGGAGTAGATAAGAAGTTACTGTACAATGAAGTAATTGGAGGCATTATAAAGAGAAGCAAACATCAAAAGTATGAGGCTAATCAGAGAATAAAGAATGTTCCATTTTCAAGGTCTAGCGGCAAACAGTGTTACCAGCAGGAGCAAAGGCTTCTGTAAACCCTGGCTTTCAATGGTAGACACAATGGAAAGAAGTAGAGAGGCGACATTAGTTGAATTAGAAGCTAGTGATCTCATTTGACTTCCATATATATCTGAGGCCTTTGATGTGTAGGCAGAGTTTTCATTCTAATATTCCCAGCAGATGCAACATAGCAGAGTGGGTAAAAGCATGGATGTGCCAGGCTGCTAGAGGTAAATCTTTTTCCCTTTACTTACTAGCTATATGAACTGAGGCAAGTTTTCTAACTTTTCTATGCTTCGGTTTCCTCGCCTATAAAATGAGAATAATAAGAGCTATTCATAGAGTTTTAATGAGCACTAGATAAACTAATACTTGCAAAGTACTTAAAACAATGCCAGGCTTGTATTGTGTATTATACCATGTTCGATAAAGAAATAAAATTACAGATATAGTTAATTCACATCTGAACACTCTATAGTTTACAAAACAATTTTCATGTACCTCACCTCATCAAATTCTCACAACTCTGGGATAGTTGTTATCACCTGCATTTTATGGATGGGGATTTAAGGTTCCCTAAGTGTTTTGTTAAGTTAATGGCTTAGAGATAAAATTGATCAAAAAGAAAAATGAGCCTTTCATATCTTTGATTTCTTATCCTTTTTCCAACAGAAAGAATTTTCTTATTTCCACAGCAAACAAACTGGTGGTTCATCACTGATTGGTTATGATTACTATGATAATAAGTAGAATAACTATCATTTTTCGCATGTGTGTATTTACGATATGTGGCATAGAGCCTTCTAGGAACATTTCTCTATTGGTAAGTCCTTCGTTGTTAAGGGAACAATATTAATTTCATACATATTAGTCTTGATGGTGTATATTACATTTATGCTCTAACTCCTTGGCTGAAATTCGGGCCATCAGCCTGTAGTGGGAAGCTCACTGACAACTCTGGGTTGAATGACTCTTCCCCTTCTTCTGCCGATACACACCCCATATCTAGGGTTACATAAGAAGTTTGTTTTCTGCTCTGCAGTTATTGGCATTTCCTATTTGAAATAGGATACCGTGCATGGGCAAAGGTTCTCAGGGTAGCAGGATAGAAAGATTACTTTTCTCCTCAGACCCTGGGAGCTCCCAGACTACACTGCAGAGTAGTGTTAAATAGACAGTCTTGGGAGCTAGGACTCAGACTGCCTGCTATTGATTTAGCTGTGTGGCTTTAGGCAAGACTTTCGGTTTCTCTTTCTTTCCTTATTCACAACACAGAGATAATGGCAGCATCCATCATATCGGTAGAAAGATTACATGAGTTAATGAATGTTAAGCACAGCTCATGGCAAACATCCAGTAAATGTTAGCTGTTAGCATTGTGTTCTGTTTTGCTCAACACTCTCATCATCTCTTGTCTAAGTCAATGGCTTTCAAACACTTTGCCCATGACCTTCAGTAAGAAATACATTTCATATCCCAGTCCAGTACACGAATACATAAAAAACTAAATTGAAGTTTTATAAAACATTAATACTTAGTAAATGCATTATATCCTATTAATTTCTATTTCCCTTTAAAGAAAAATTGATTTCACCATTCACTCATGTCTCCCTACCATGTTTGCACCCTAATTCTTGGAACCTGTGAATATGTTACCTTAGGTGGCAAAAGGAACTTTCCAGCCATGATTAAGGTTACAGACTTTGAGTTAAGAAAATTAGATCAAATTATCCAGGTGGATCCAGTCTAATCACACGAGTCCTTAAAAAGTGGAGAACCTTCTCTGGCTGTGGTCAGAGAAAGAGACGTGACAATGAAAGAGTCAGAGATACAAAGTGAGAAGGACTCAGTCTGCCACTGCTGGCTTTGACCATGGAGGAAGATAACCACAAGCCAGAGAAGGCTGGTGCCCTCTAGAAGCTGGAAAAGGCAAGGAAATAGATTCTTCCTTAGAAGCAAATGCAGCCCTGCAACACCTTGATTTAAGCCAACTGAGACCCATGTCAGCCTTCTGACCTCCAGCACTGCAAGATGATAAAGTCATGTTAAGACACTAGATTTGTGACAATTCGTTAACGGCAGCAATAGGAATCGAATGCATGACCTAAGCCAGAAACCTGGACTTCATTTTTGACAAATCTCTCCTCCTGGCCCCACACAGTTCAATAAATCACCTGTTTCATCTGCTTACAACTTTGAGGATCTCTGGAATAATTCATATGCTTTCCTAATTTTCATGGCCATTGCTCTCACTCAGGGCACATTGATCTCTCTTAGATATAAAACCTCCTAATTGTTTTCCCTACTTTTGGGCCCAACCTGTCCCACATGCCTTTCCTTCTGGCTTTCAGAGTTAACTTCTTAAACTACCAATATGGTTATCCCCTGGCACTGTTGATGCCTCGTCATACTTACAGAATGAAATTTGAGGTCTTGAGAGGGATATTCAAAGCTCTTCCGCTGACCCAGTTCAAATCTATAAGGACACATTTCTGTGTTGCAATGTTCTCTATTCTGGCCCCTCAGAATATCATGCTTTTAAAGTTATTTTACCATTTCATTTTATTATAGTTCATTGCTTTTTTTTTTTTAATTTTTGCCTTAAAAAAATTGCTTCTTGGGAGCCAAAGAAGGCACAAAGCAGCAGCCTTGCCTGCCAGTCAGCCAGCTCCTCCTGCATCCCAACTAGGACCTCGGGTTTGTCATTTATATTATGGCTCTCCAATTACAACGTGTTTTATTTTTTAATTAGGGCATTCGTAGCACAGAAAACACTCTTTTCCATGCTTGGGAAAAATAAACAAATTCTCCAGGCAGTATATTCTTTATTTGCATCTTTTATTTTAACAAGCCTCATAAAAATTTGTATCAACCTATGCATTTGAAGGGTCCTGTTGGACCGAACATCAAAATGTGAGTGACAGAGAAATGCGTGGTGTTTCCTTCCTACCTCTGCAGCCAGGAGTCTCAGGTATGTCTTTGCAGTCCCACAGGTGAGCAGGAAGGTCATTTCTTCAATGAAAACCGAACTCCTCAGTCTTGACTCTGCCCTCAGGGCTTCGCTGGTACTGTGCCTATTCCTACAAATCTTCTATGTTTAGCCAACAAAGTCTGATCTTACACACAATTAAATTTCACCACAGCCAGAGGAAATTTCAGATTACAAATTCCATACTGTTATAAAACAGTATATTAGTCTGTTCGAGTTGCCATAACAAAATATCACAGATCAGGTGGTTTAAACCGGTGGTCCCCAACATTTTGGGCATCAGGGACCAGTGCTCCTATGAGAATCTAATGGCTGAGGATCTGAGGTGGAGCTGAGGCGGTGATGCTAGCGCTGGGGAGCAGCTGCAGATACACATGAAGCTTTGCTTGCTAGCCTACCGCTCACCGTGTGCTGTGTGGCCCGGTTCCTCCTAACAGGAGGAACCTCCTAACAGGTCACAGGCCAGTCCTGGTCCATGTCCTGGAGGTTGGGGACCCCTGGCTTAAACAACAGAAATATATTTTCTTACAGTTTTGGAGGATCCAGATGGACTGGTTTCTTCTGAGACCCCTCTCCTTGGCTTGTAGGCGGCCACCTTCTCTCTGTGTCCTCACAGGGTCTCTACCTGTGCACACATATCCCTGTTGTCTCTCTGGGTATTTGAACTTCCTCTTCTTATAAGGACACCACTCTAAGGAGTTATTTTAACTTAATTATATCTTTAAAGTCCCTATCTCTAAATACAGTCACATTCTGGTACTGGGTGGTAGGATCTCAACATACAAGTTTGGCGGGGGTGGGGTCGGGGGCGCACACAACACAGCCCACAATAAACAGTAAGAATATGAGCGCCTAACACTCAGCTTTGCTCTGACTCATTGTTCTAACAGATCCCTTCCAGGTGTTCCTCGGACCCCTGCCGCGGTCCTTCAGCTCGGGATGCTGGGGACTACCTTTTCATCTCATCTCCACCTGGGCTCTGAACTGCAATCCATATGTGGTCTCTAGAGAAATCACGTTTTTTGTGTGTGCGCAAAGACCTACCCCACGTTTTTTGGTTATAACTGTTCACATGTCACCGAGTCAGCTTGTCCAGCACCCCTCACAAACCCTGTTTTCTTTCCCTTCTTTCTGACATTTTGACTTGGATTCTTTGGAAAACTAGCCTAAACCTTTATATTAGCAATGGAATATGATTTCTAAGAGATTGTCTTCCATGTTTGCCTGCCATTTTTCTCTGCACCCTTGTTTTAAAAGCAGGTTTTAGAGTTTTAGAATCTACTCTGCTGTATGCAGTCACTTAAATCCCACTCACCTCCACACGGCTTGACTCCAGAGTCCCAGAAGCATTGTCTTTCCAATTAGAAATTCATAAAGATCATTTTCAATGAAGCAAGCAGCACCAACTTCCATTAAACATTTCAAGTGTATAACTTGGGGGCCCCTCCTCTTCTTCCTCTTGCTTCAATTTATAGCTTATGTTGTTGTTGTTGTTGTTGTTCTTGCATGTGGCAGTCTTGCTTTACAGACCAAGTTCAAAGTTGACCAATATACTTTGTCACCGAGGAGCAACGTCTTTGTGCTTAGCTGTGGTCTGTGAGCAGCAGTAACTCCTTAGAAGGAGTGAGTCAGTGGCCGGGTGATGCAATGTCCCAGCAATGGGAGCAGATTTAGGGACTAATAATTCATGTCTTGAGCAATCGCAGGCCCAAATTCAACGTTTTGTCTTGGGAAATTTGGTGGTTTGTGCAGGTAGAGGTTTAGAGAATAGACTAGGGTAACATTACAAATCTAGACAGAACCTTATTTAAAAGACTTTTGTTTTTGTTTCGTGTTTCGGTCTGGTAATTGCGCATGTGTTTTAAGTGGGCATTAAAAAGTCAAAGCACAAGGCAGAATCACCCTGAAGGACACTAAGTGAAACTCTAGTTCCAGGGTCTACCACCTGGAAAACCAAAGGCAGTTCTTGGGTGCCCGAAGCATCATCTTAATCAGCATCGGTGTCTTTGCTTTGATCTTGCTTAGTTGAGATGTGATCATTTGCCTTCAAAGTTCATATTCATATTCAGGCTAACAGGGAAGGTGTAAATGTTAAGGTTGGAGAGCCAGCCCATTTGGTAACTGTTTTAATTGAGATAGGCTGCGGTCATTAATATAAATGACAATGACTCTCCTTGGTTACCTGGTTAGCAGAAAAGAGCTCTGACCTAAGAGCAAAGGATCTGGTTCACGTTCTAGCCCTATCTCAAGCATCCTCTTCACCTCTCCGAGAACATTTCCCCCATTCGCTAAAGGATAATAAGAGTGTTCACAATACTCAATTTGTGTTTTTAAAATATAAAAATAACACAGATGTATTGTTTTAATAGTCAAATAATACTATAAGGCTTATCACACAAAAAAAACAGCAATTCCCTGCTTATGATGGATTATATTTTCCAAAGATGCCACAACGATATCTCCCCTCCCACAATGCTCTTCTTCCAATGAGACCGTGACATTCCTCCTATGGAATGGAGGAGTCTATGCTTCCTCTCCTCTAACCTGGGTGGCCTGTGTGACAGCTTAGATTGATAGAGTGGCATGGCAGAAGTGATGGCATGTTAGTCAGGGTTCTCCAGAGAAACCGTGTGTGTGTGTGTGTGTGTGCGTGTGTGTGTGTGTGTTTGTGTGTGTGTGTGTGTAGAGAGAGAGATAGATTTATTATAAGGTATTGGCTCATCCTGCTATGGAGTCTGAGAAGTCTCACTTCAGCCCTCCACAAACTAGAGTTCCAGGAAGGCTGATGGTGTGAGTGCAGTTTGAAAGCCTGAGAACCAGAAACACCGAGGGCAGAAGATTGATTTCTCGGCTCAGGCAGTCAGAGAGCAAATGCATCCTTCCTCTGCCTTTTGGTTCTAGTCCGTCCCTGCATGAACTGGATGATGCCCGCCCACATTGAGAAGGGCAATCTACTTTACTCAGCTTACTGAGTCAAACGCTTAATCTCTTCTAGAAACCCCCTCACAGACACATGCAGAAATAATGTTTGACCAGATATCTGGACATTCCGTGATCTAGTCAAATCGACACAGAAAATGAACTATCAATAACGCTATTTGACATCTTGTTCTCTTGGGACACTGGCCTCTGGAACCTTGAGCTGCCACATTAGTCCAAGTGCCTTAATGTCACATGCTACGAAAAAGCTGAAATTAACCGATCTGGAGAAACCTTACAGAGAAGCCCTGAGACTACATGAAGAGAGAGAGGGGACATGGCTGGCCAAGCCCCGGATGCTGCAGTTCCCCTTACTGTCTCAGCTCCAGCTCCCCTTCCTGCTTCCGAGAGCATCAGCTTGAAACACCTTTATCCAAAACTGCTCAGCAGAGCCCTTCCTGAAATCCGAACCCACGGAAATCGTGAGGGATAGCACATACGATGATTCCTATTGTTTAAAGCCATCAAGTTTTGGAGTGGGTTGTTACACAGCAATAGTACCCAAAACACTTCCTAACCCTTCTCATCGGTCAGCATCGCTCTTCTGAGAATGACCTCTTTCCATTCATTTAGCTGTTTCTTCGCACTGTGTATCACTCCTTAAGAATTAATATGCTTATACCGCTCTCCATCTCAGATGTATTACAATTTGACTTCCTATTTTGGAAGACGAAGGTCTCATACGCTTGTTATCTCGCCTTCCTGCTGCTACGTCCTCAATCCCTCCAACATAATTATCTCAAAATGTTGGTTAAGCCAATTTTTATTTATTGCCTTATTATTACTACTATGTAAGTCTTATTTACTGTCGAGCCGATTTAAGCATAATCATTACATTCATTTTCCTATACTACTTAATTTCTCACTTGTTCAATTTCACATGTCATTATCACTACTTCTTTCCACATTCTCCAACTGCATAAGATTTTCTACACGTCAACTAGGCTACCTATCGGTGTCTTTTTCCCCTGAACTTCCGGCCCCTGTTCCTGCAGGGCCTGGGGCTTCAAGGACAGCTTCTGTGCTGAGGCTTCCTGCTGCCTCTCCGGTGACAGATTCCTTTTTTCCTGACTCTGGTGTCCTATTTTTTTTGGGTCATTCCTCATTTTGGTGGAGCACATCCTCTAAGGAAGGCTTCCTAAGGAAGGATACGCAGGAAGTGAAAGTGTCGAGCTCTTGCATGGCTGAAAATGTCTTTATTCTACATTCTCACTTGACTAATTGTGGGGGGAGGTAGAGAATTCTACATTGAAAAAAACACCTTTTCTCCAAATATTGAAGGCATCGTCCCAGTGTCTTTCAGTATCCAATGCTGTTCCTGAGAATTCAACTGCCATTCCGATTCCAGAATCTTTGTTGTGAGGCTTTTCTTTTCGTTATTGTTCTATAGAAATGTTCAGTATTTTCTCTTTATCTTTGGTGTTCTGAAATGTTACGAAAATATGACTTAGTGTAGACCTTTTTTTTCATTCCTTTTTCTGGACAGGCCTTTTGACTCTAGAGGCCTGTTCTCCTGTTTTGGGAAATCCATTACTTCTTTGATAATTTTCTCCTCTCTATATTCTATTTCTTAAATTCTTATTAGTTGGCCATTGGAGTTCCTGGATTAATCCTTTAGTTAAAAATCTTTATTCTTCTCTTATGGCTCCGTCTTTCTACGTTATGGGACATTTCCGCATTTAAAAAAATTCCCTATCATTTTCTCTTATCTCTCTGATCAGTTTCAGAATACCAATCAGTTTCCGAAGGCCGTTTCCCATTTCCTGCATTGCCTTTGTTTTCCGCATTTTTTTTTCCTATTTGTTTATTTCAGTTCCTGTCTTTCACGTGAGAATCTTCACACAAATGCCCAGTAATCATCGCGTAGCCATCCACATTAAATAGTGATGCACTAAAAAGCTGCAAGAAAACATGACTAAAGCTTGGTAATGTTAAACTTTGCTGTAGGGTGACAGAGACAACCTTTTCTGGCCAGCAATTGAGTGTTTTAGCTGAATGGCTTCTCCATGGAAGAGTCATTCTTCTGCCTGAGGATGGGAGGTGGGCATGGAGTGGGGGTGCACTTTCGCGTAACCCGCTCTCGCCCTCAGCCTGGTGCCTCACTCCTGCCTCCCAGAATGTCAGCTATTCCTGAGTCTGGACCTCTATACTTCAATTTCTCCAGAAATCAACCTCTGGACTCCTGGGACCGGGATGGGATAGGGTAAGGAGTAGGAGTTTTCACCTGGCAACATGGAAGAGTGGAGGGGACATAATGGCAAATCTTATGCAGACTTTAGACCAGTTTTTCTGTTCCCAGCCCCACTCCGCGATGCTGGCCTCTCACGGTCCTGAGCCTTTCCGGGTTCAGCTGAGCATGTCAGAGCCCTCCCCTGATCTGGTGCTGCTGCCCCCCCATTCTGTGTGACCCACCACGCCTCATCCGATTTCCATATTCACAAAATGCATTGTTACCTCTCAGTCAGAGTTATAGTCTCTTCTGTTCTCTTTGACCTTATAACTTTATGCAATTTTCATTTATTTTCTATCATTTAGTAGAGCTTTAGGAGGCAGTGGGGTTGAATACTTGCGTTCACTGTGCCATGTTTCATCAGCAATCTCTCTACTTACTTTGTAGAGTACCAAACAGGACGATCTATGCAGAAGTGCTTTGCAACTCTAAAATGTCATACAAATGTGACTTATTAGCACTTGGTTCCTAAGACACCTTGATCGATTTTTCTGTCGTGACTTTCTTCTCTCTCCTTTTGACAAAATGAGCACTTTAGCAATGGCAGTCATCCATCTAGCAATAATCCTTAAAATCTTAAAGTGAAAATAAAGCATTCCCAATTATATATGTTATACAAAATGAGTTGCAAGAAAATACTAGTTCGTTACCTGAAGGAACCTCATCATTCTCGGTGTTCTGGCAAAAGTCTTTTAGACTCAGCTGAAGGCATCTGCTCCCAGATGTCCTGAGCCCACACTAGGTGCACAGGTGGGTGGGCTGCTTCTCTTCGTCTATCCCTGGCTCCTGTGCACAGACCTCTCACAGCTCTTCTCATTCTACTGAAATTGCTTGTTTCCTTGTTTGTTTCAGCCTCCTGGGTGTGGATTGTGCTTCATTCATCGCTTTCCCTCCAGCACCTACACAGTGCCTGGTATACAGTGGTTCCTGTTTGATGAAGTGAAACACTGCAGACAGTTGCCTACATTCAAATATTATTTAGTCTTTGGGGGAGATACTTCCAAAGAGGGTGGCTGGATATTAGGAAAATGAAGATCAGAAATTCTTCCACCCTTGGAGAGACAAAGAGAAAATTGTGGATCTGTCTGACAGAGACTGCTCCATCTTTTCCTGCAATGAGAAAAGAAAAATAGAGAAATAAAACTCCAGGACTGGCAGCAGCAGACAGCTCAGACACAAAGCGAGAGGCAGCGTGGATCCTGGCAGCTCTGGTGTTCCATGAAAAACACCTGCTCTCCTGGCAGTCCGGAAAGAAAGACCCAGAATAGCACAGGCACACCCACTCACAAAAACACAGGAACTCCCCGGTACTGTAGGCAAGACTGGAACGTAGGAGGGAGGCCTGCTGAAGCTGACTTGAAAAATTTACAGAACACGGTTAAACAGACTTGAATTTCCCCTACGATGGGAAGAGAATGAAATTCAACACCTCCCTTTCTCAGAGGCAGCTAGGCCTGGTCAGCACGCACGAGATAGGTATGGCCAGCTTGCAGGAAGTGGATAAGGATGCAAGTTACTCAGGTAGGACTAGCCACATGTGACGCACGGGGCCAGAAGCCACCGAGGCAGGCTCTTTTAGCCGGATGGTGATGAAACTGCTGAGAAATATGCCCCCTCTCTGCTGGGGACAGCTCACAGTGAGCACTGCACTCTGAGTTCTACGGGAATGGGATGAAGTTTACAGAGGATAGTATTAGTGGAAATGAGAGCTATAATCAAAGAAGCAGGCAAGGAAGCCCACAAATAAGGCAACAGGAGGACAGAGGCAAAACCTGAGCCATGAAGTCATTAACCAACCCGAATGACTCTCCTGTATCTTCTACATTAGTGTCCAAAATAGTCCCTTCAGAAGTTCCTTAAGAAAAAGGTTCTGTGGTCACAAAAGTTTGGGGAACGCAGTGTACGGCAAACGATGAACATTGTTTCACAATGAATATTAGCAGTTGGAAGGCCCTGAGAGGTTCTTCACGAAAGGAAAAATAAGAAAAACCAAAAACTACTTTATTTGATTTAACCCAGGTTTTCTCAAACACTTCCCTCCAAATAAAGCCTATTACTATCTGGCATTCTGTCAACAACAGAACGCGGACTGCTGGTCTACCCAGGCCCGGACACCTGAATCTCTCCTTCGGTAATAACACGCCTTTCAGAATTTTATAACGAAAGATAGATTTACTCATAAACATTAGTTGTGAAGTTTTCAATTTCCTTTTCTCAAATAACATGTCAGAGTGAGAAATTCACCAAGTTTCTCAAATTTTGTTTAGCTTTATAAAAACTTAATTTTTTTTTTTTTTTTTTAGAGCAGTTTTGGGTTCACAACAAAACTGAGCAGAAAGTACAGAGAGTTCCCATTATCCGTCCTGTCCTGTCACAGGCACGGCCTGCCTCATTCACATCCCCCACCAGAGCGGGACTGTTTGTTACAATTGACAAACGTTGACACATCGTTATCACCCAAGTTCATAGTTTACATTGGGATTCACTCTTGGTATTGTACAGTCTATGGGTTTAGAAAATTTATAATGACACGTATCCACTATTATGGTACCATACAGAGTAGTTTCGCTGACCTAAAAATCCTTTATGTTCTGACTATTCTTCCCTCTCTCCCCGCCGACCTTGACAATCACTGATTTTTTTTGTACTGTCTCCATGGTTTTGCTTTATACCAGAATGTCATATTGTTGGAATACTTATAATGCTTTATTGTCGTTAAATTTTATCGCGTGTCTATGTAAAAGGACATTGAAAAGGGGCGGGGGGAAGAAACGGCACCTTTCCCATCGCTGGCAGGTCACTGGCTTGTTCTTTACCAGATAACAGGGTTGGTTGGCACAACTGACATTTTGGACAGATAATTCCTTGTTGTGGGAGGCTGTCCTATGTGTTGTAGAACATTTAGCAGCATCCCTGACCTCTACCCACTAAATTCCAGTAAAATCGCCCTCCCTGGGTTGTGATGACCAAAATGTCTCAGACATTGCCTAATGTCCCCTGGTGGGCAAAATCGCCCTGAGTAGAAACCCTGGTCTAAAGGGGACAACTACACTTTGGAAAATTTTAAAAGTATTTTATATCTGATTATTTACCTCTGGTAAGCATTGGGTCATGTAAAATGTTTGGTAAGGAGACTCAAGACTAGGTATAAAATCCAAAGAGTTATGAAGGTTCCTCAAAAAAATCAAAAAGAGAACTACCATATGATCTAGCAACCCCACTTGGAGGTATTTAACCTAAGAATATGAAAACACTAACTTGAAAAGACATCTGCACCCCCACGTCCACTGCAGCATTATTTATAACAGCCAAGACATGGAAACAACCAAAGTGTCCAATGATGGATGAATGAATAAAGGAGGTAAAGAAGATGACTGGATAATAAAATGGAATATTGTTCAGCCATAAAAAGAATGAAATCTTGCCATTTACAACATAGATGGACCTTGAGGGCATTATACTAAGTGAAATAAATCAAACAGAGAAAACAAATACTGTATGATCTCATACGTAAAATCTGAAACAACAACAAAACAACCTCTATTCCTCCCCCTGCTCATTGATACAGAATAAAATCGGTGGTTGACAAAGGTGGGGGGTAGGAGGTGGGTGAAATGGATGAAGGTGGTCAAAAGTTATAAAGCACGTAAGTCCTGGGGATGTAATATACAGCACGGTGAGATGGTCAACGATACTCCATCGCGTGTTTGAAAGTTGCTAAGAGAGTAGCTCTTAAAAGTCCTCATCACAAGAAAAAAAAATTTCTGTATGTGGTGATGGATTGTTAATTAAACGTATCATAGTGATTGATCATTTTGCAATATATACAAATATTAAATCATGGTATTGTACACCTGAAACTAATATAATATTATATGTCAATTCTACTTCAATAAAAAGTAAAATACAATACAATACAATACAATACAATAAAATAAAATAAAATAAAATAAAATGGCATTTTTTTCGAAAATAAAATAAAATAATGAAGACCAAAGAGTTGCTTCAGGAGCCTACAGCGTGGCCACCTCACATAGCAAACTGACTTTGGCGAGGACAGTACACTAGCAAGTTGAATTATAAGATCAAAGAAAAATACAGAGGTTGTTTCTTCCTGGAGCTGTTAAAGGAAAATACTCAAACCCTCCTTTTTAGGTTGTTTGCGTGTCTTCTCTTAATGTGAAAACAGCTGAGTTCTGTTCTAATGTTCCTTTAAATGTCCACAGAGGGGAAATTTTCGCCCTCTATAAGAATTAAAAACCAATTCTTGGCATAAGCAGCGTATACTGTAAAATCAATCTGATAAAATTCCAATTTTTAAAAAATCTATTCAAAATTTAGCGTGAGATAATAAACTGTGGTCAAGGGTATGAGACCACATACTAAAAGCTGGATAAACTTCCCAAAAGGTGCTTTCAGGAACAAGGAGACTCTTACCATGTCGCTCTTCTTTATTCATAAATTTTCTTACATTACCGATTATTTTCTCAGGATGAATTTCCAGAAAGAGAACTACTAAGTTAAAAGGTTTGAACATTTTTTAAAACTAAGGGCATATTTTGTCCAGTTTCGTTCCACCGTGTCAGGCTCGCCTCCCACACTTAACATTCATGTGCGTTTTCCTCCGTACCCGCCTTTACTTATTTCTCTGTCAGCTCTTTCATTTGCCCGATTTCCTATATTTCTTACCACTTTCCAAGCACTCATCACTTAATCTCCATGTCTCATTACTCTCTTGATTGATTTGTCCACTGAGTAAATATTTACGAAGCCACTAGTAGGTGCTGGAAACTGCACTTGGCAAAGTGAACAACTAACCAAATAATAACAAAATGTGATGAGTGCTCTAAAGGACGTTAACAAAATGCTAGAATATAATAACAGGGAGAAGAGTAAACCTTCTCTTCTTAGATAGGTTGCTAGGAAAGTCCTTTCTGAGAAGATGAAACCTGAAGGATGGGAAGGAACCAACTGGCCAATAAGCATGTGAAAAGCTGCTCTACACTGTCGGTCATTAGGGTAATGCAAATCAAAACCACGATAGGAAACCACTTCATAGCCACTAAGACAGCGATAATGAAGTAAATGTGGGAAGGGGAGTGGATAACGAGTATTGGCAAGGATTTAGAGAAATTGGAAACCTCGTACACTGTGGGGATGCAAAATGATACAGCAGCATGGAAAACTCTCATTTCCTCACCAAGTTAAATCTAGAGTTACCATATGACCCAGTAATTTGATTCTCAGGAATATACCAAAAAGAACTGAAAACACATATTTACACGATATTTTACATGAATGTTTATAGCAGCATTATCCATAATCATCGAAAAGCAAAAACAACTCAAATGTTCATCAACCGATGATCGGGTAAACAAAAGGTGGTATATCCATACGATGGAATAGTATTCAGTCATAAAAAGGACTGATTCATGCTGCAACACGCGTGAACCTTGACAACACCATGCTAAGTGGAAGAAGCCAGACTTCTTCATATTGTGATTCCATTTATATTGAAACGGTCAGAAGAGGCAAATCCATAAAGACAGAAGGTAGATTAGCGGTTTGTTGTAGGCTGGTGGAGAAGCAAATTGGAAGTGACCTTTTAATGGGCGTGAGGTTTTTTTTGGGGGGTGATGGAATTTTTCTGGAATTAGTGGTGATAGTTTTACAACATTATTAATATGCTTAAAAACACTGAATTGTACACTTTAAGATGGTTAAAATGATGAATTTTATGTTCTGTGAACTGTTTTTATTGTGGTGAAATTCATATAACATGAAATTAACTATTTTAAAGTGTACTATCCAGTGACATTTGGTGCATTCACAAGGAATATAAAGGAAGAAGACACTCAAGTATAAGCGGAAAGGATGCCAGTCTTCCTGTTGCCATTTTACTCACTTTTTAAAAGAACTTTCCAAAGAAAGGTATTATGAAAGATTACTGAAAGGCTCTTCGTTGTGCTTAATCTTCATTTTGAGGTAAAAATTGTGAAGTTGCAATATCAGTCCATTTGGAATGACTTTTAGATACCAAGAGTGAAATGATCTTTTAGATACCAAAAGTGCAGGCAGAGTTACCATCGATCAGAAACAGCACAGGAAGTTCAGAGGGACGAGAACTTCGTCACCATAGCTGAGCTGAGCCTGGGCAGTGCAGGAGACTGAAGCAAATGGAAGGAATGGGGGAGCCTATCACAGAATTCACAGGTGCACGTGTTTTGAGACTGATACTGCTTTGTACGTTTTCTTAATAAGCTCCACATTCCAATACCATATTTTCCATCATGGTCTCTTAAGTCAGCTTCTTTGTACTCAGAGACCATCTCTGTGGTATATGCTGATGATCGACCCTTTGCTTAAATCAGGAGAAACACAATGGAAGATGAGGTTGTTTATTCATCCTTCTAGCCATCCTTCAAATGATCTAGGCAGGAAAGCGACAACTATGTACGAGGCACATACCATTTGATAAACAGAAAAATAGCTAGGCTGATGGCTAGGGTGACAAGTCGCAGCAGCAGCATCTGTGTAGAAATTCAATCCGACCGCCAGGCAGAAAGTCGTCAAAAGCGACATTTGTATGAGGTTGACACAGGGGCCTCCACTGTGAATTATTCGCAAAGATCATTCTCTAGGAGAGAAAAAGAAACCTGACAAGCTTTTTATATTTGTGTCAAGCTCTTCTAATACTTGAAGGGTAATTTGGGGGAATTTGCATACTTCTGGGTGGTTAACCTCTGTCCCACATAATACATAGATATACTTCTCAAGTTGAATAGGGTCTTAATTTTCAATTATGCGTTTTTAAAATGCAAAATTAGTCCAGTACTTTGAGTGAATAACAGGTCTGAAGAAACTATGCAATCTGCAATTTTCTGCCTTAACTGTGCACTGTAGTTAGTATTAACTGCTCCAGTTACAACCTGCAAAGAAGGAGGAAAACACATGCTGGCCATTTAGCAATCATTTCGCTATAGTGGTTCTTGTATATTTGTTTGCTTGTCACTATAAGCAAGTCGTTTTTACCTCTCTGGTCTTCAATTTCTTCATCTGTAATATGGGGATGATCAGTGGTGCTGAGTGATGACGGTTACGATAACATGAGTTTACGTTCATGTGAAGTCCTTAGAGACCAATGGCTGGTACGTGGTGAATGCTTAGCAAATGCTTACTACTATTTTTATTAAAATACGTGCAAACCGATGCTTAGTTCGTATCTGCCAAGAATATTTAGTACTTTTGGTAACACAATGTTATTTTTAAAATTATCACATGAGGATATATCACTTTTCTTGGTGCGTACCAAATTCTTTGGGGAGAAAGAGAAATTTGAATATTTCCATGAGTTAGATTTTTATGGTGGAAACTGAAACAGATGAGAGAGTCGAGGTTATTAAATATAGGTAAAGCACACAGGATCTTTGTAAAAATAACTTCTGATGGGAAAGCTGTATTTTCCTCCAGATCAAGGACAACATGAAAGAAGTTCAAAATAGCGGTGGATTTTCAGAGCAGTATGAAAATAGATCGCAAGTTGAACCACATAGAAATAACTGTGACTGAGATATATAACTACTATCAAAGAAACAGATGAATGAGCATCATCGTGACAGATACAAGCAGCGATGTTTGGGTGGGACTTTATAATTTCCATGAGATATTCAGGTGCTGAATCAAAAACTTGGTAAAACAGAGAGAAAAAAAATGAAGATGATGGGCCAAAGAAATCTAATATCTTTGGAGCGAGGACTGCGCTGGTAGAGAGAGCATGGTACTCACGGGAGCAGGTCTCAGGGAAGATGGCCTTTTGACAGTTAGCCTTTCTCTGCCTCAGTTTACCAACTATAAGATGAAATACTAAGTGGAGGCGATTTTACTCTATATTACAATGTTGGAAAAAGAAAAGGAGTTAAATGTTAAAGTTTTTTATAAGAGATATTTGCTAAATTTAATTTTCACATACGGATGTTGTCATATACTTGATATTGTCATGTATTTACTCTTCAGATTAATTTTGGAATCACTTTGCTGATTTCTAATGAAATTCTTTTGGGCTTTTTGTTAAAACTGAGTTAAATGTATAGGTTAATATGAGGAGAATTGACGGCGTTTTAATATAAGATTTTTCCCACCGGGAACAGCATATTCCTCTCTGTTCAGTCAAGTCTTCTTTTGTATGTTCCCGGGGAGGGTTCTAGTTTTCTTCCTAAAGACTCCCTACATTTCTTATTTTGTTTACACGTAGACATTTTACATCCTTTGGTTGTTATTTTAAATTGGACATTTGCCCATTATTTTTGTAACTGGCTTATAGGAAGGCTATTTTTTAATATCGATTTTTATCAGCAGTCACTTCTCTGAATTCTCTTATTCTTTCCAATAGTGCTTCAGTTGCTTTTCTCGGGGTTTCCAACTACACGGACATAGCGACTGCAAAGAGAGACCAAAAAACAAAAAGGATAATCATTTTTCTTTTCTGATAATTAAACTCATTTTTTTCATCATCTCTTAGATTGGCTAAAAAGACCAGAATGACACTGAATAATAGTGGTGACAGAGTACACTACTCACCTTTCATATTTGCTTCAGATTTTTAAATCAACGTCTGCAGTGTTTACCGCTAAGTATGTTAGTTGTTGATTTCAAATAGAAAAATTGTATCACGTGAAAGAGTCTCTTTATTTTTTCTTAACTACTGGTTTTCTGACTTGTTACTTATTAGAGTTCTTCTTACTCAAAGTACTTTCTATAAGGTCCCACATCTCATCTTGGTCAAAAGCCTTTAGATTCATCCCAATTCAAAATACATCATTGAATTTACAGGTTAGTGGTCATAATTCACATCATTAGAACCTGAAATGTGAAGCCCCTTTTTAATTAATATGATAAAAATTAAATTACATTCAGAAAAATAAGTATTATACATATATGCGCTACATGTAAGGCATTTTATTAGATGCTCCAGAGCACTGTTTCTCAAAGAGGGTTCCACAATTCATTTGATGTACCTGTTAGAAGTACAGACTCACTGAAGGAGAAGTCATGGGGTTGGAAGCTGGGAAGCTGCATTTTCAGTGAGCTCCCAAGTGAATCTAATGCACCTTATAGTTTGTGGGTCCCAGGCCGGGCTGGTCCCAGGTCAGGCTGTGATTCAGGCTCCCGACTAGGAATAGGACCCCAAATTTAGAATGTTACATTCCTATGGCCATATCACCCTGAATGTGCCCCATCCCATCTGATCTCAGAAGCTAAGCAGGGTCAGGCCTGGTTAGTACTTGGATGGGAGACCACCTAGGAAGACTAGGTGCTGTAGGCATTAAAAAAAAAAAAATGTTACATTAAGTAGTAGGGCGCCTGCACCCGGTTCACGTAAGCGTGGTCCAGCTCACTGTATCACACGTGTGTGGCAAAATGCCACTATTGTTCTCTGACATATGTGGAGTGTCCCCTAGCACAGGAGAGCGCATTCCCCGCAGTGAAGTTGGTAGCTGCCCGTTTCATTCTCAAGTCGGCTCCTTGTGAATTCTTCCAACTGGGCTTCTCGCCACCGAAACCTTCCCTTCTCCATCGGCACTGTCAGTTTAAAACCCGACCACAGAGAAACAAAGAACAAGTGAAACATACAGAGCTTTAAAAAAAAAAGAGAGAGAGAAGGTGAGTGAATTTGGATTTACCATCACAGGGCGGCACAGCTACATTCGTCAGGCTAGAGTGAATAACCTGGCTGTCAGCACAGTGAAATGGCTCAGCCACAACTCGCTCCTGCCGTTGTTTGTCTAGGCTTCATTCTGACCATTTCTAGAAAGTTCTTTAAGCCACTGATTTGACAGCAGTGCCACAGAGACTCCAGTGTGGGAATAAAGCAGAGGCTGAGCTACGGGACCTCTCGTTCTCAACGTCAAGCAGAACCGCTCCACTTTTATCTGTTACAGGTTTTAGGGTTCTGAGCAATATTTTTAAAATAAAAGTTTAAAAATGTCTGATTTACGGCCTTTAGCGACGTCTCAATTTCTTACAGAGTTTGGTCATTGCTGTTGGTGCACATGATTAAAAGAAAAAGGCTTGATTTGAGAAAGTTTGACAAAGTCTCTTTTATGATTTTCTTACTTTATATATTTGTCTAAAAAAATAAAATCTCTTCTCTATCAGGGACCACGGTTTTGCATAGAATGTGTAAAACGCTTCTACAAATCTGAGGACATTTGATAGCTGTTTATTATAATTCTTATTAGTCAGAAATCCTCTAAAATTTGTATTCTTTAATGTAGGCTCTACCTCAGTGAATTGGGCCCAGGCCTAGGACAGGAGCTGGAGTTCCTGGCTGGAGCTCTCCGATCACCTTCTGTTTGCTTGGTCAATGTCCTCACACCCCTTGGGGTCTCAGTTCCTTCTTCAATAAATCGAAGACGCTGAAGCATGAGATTTCCAAGATTCATTCCAGCTCTAAAAGTGGATGACTTCTTGTACGTCAAAGAATTCAACATAGACTTCGATGAGTCTATGTTCACCGTCGTGAACGAGAAAATTTTTCTGGTTAATTATTGGGCATAGAGTAACGTCTTGTTCTGTTACACATTATGACTAATTTATTCTAAAATTAATTCAGCTCAATAAGTATTCACTTATGTATAATTAAAGGCAAATTATTTTAAGGTTTTTGGTAATGATTAAAGCTAATTGTTATTTTTTTAAATATAACATGATAAATTAACTCCTTATGTTTCATTAAGATAACCAGCTTATCGTGGACAAAGATGTCTCATTAAATCAAGCATAGTCAATCATTTCTTTATTTTAGGCTTTAGTTCGCTTTCGATTTATTTTTCAAGATGAGTTTTATTTTCCCAGGTAGGATTTTCTCTCTTCTCACAGTCTCTGGCAAACTGAAATTTCAAATGGTTTCCTTTTAGCTGTGCTCCATAATTTCTCACTAGTGCTGACTGCTTATAACAAAAATGAATTAAATTGAATCATGAACTTTTTATCTATTTAGCAAATACCCTCTGAGTACATCCTGTAGTCCTCGCAATGTACTAGGACATTAGAAGGAAAGAAGGCAAGACGACCGTGACCTTAAGAAGCTCACAGCCTTCCTGACGTGTTGGAGAAACAAGAAACCATACTATGCGTACTGATGTCATGATAAGGATGATCCTTAATGAATGATCATTTTTACCCTTTAAACAAAATTTCTTAGCAACAGTTGCTTGTGAAATATACATTTGAAATTTGAACAGTATGATACTGGTCTGAAACAGAGCTCTAGTAATATCTCTTCGTGGTTGTCAAAACAAATTCAAAGCCAAGATAATGAGTGGGTTGAAGAATTAATAATATTTTGGTATATGCACCACTAACAAAGCAGTAAAGACAAAAGCGTGAAAATGACAGCTGCTATCCATAATAATCATATTTTCCTTCCCTGCTCCCCAAATCCTATTATACTATTTTATGAAAGAGAGCTATTGGGGTAAGGCATCCTAGTGGGAGAAAAAAACTTAACAGATAGAACCTGTGGAAAGGATTTTGTCTCACCTATTCCTCATCCCAGTTTGTTCTTTGCCTAGAGCTTGCGCAGACACTATTCCCATGAGCTCGGGTCCCAACGGGGTTAAGTAAAATAACACACCTGAAACAATTCTTCACAGACTCTATCTCACCTTGCATTTGGATGTATCCTGCACTACTAAGCCCCTACTTACATATATGGTTCTCTTTGCTTTGCTGTTTTTTTCCCCATGGGGTAAAGAGATATCTGATAGGGCACTGTTCATCCTCACCTCCCAGGTCCCTCACTTTTGTGAATTAAAGTTAGACACTGCTGTAAGGTTCTTTGTTTCTTGCATTGTTGGAAAAGCTTTCAGTGGCAATATCTGCGATCACTGGTGTTTAAATGTCAAGCCTCGAATAATTATTCTGCCCTGGGCTGGTGGTAAACTAGAAGACTGACCCTGTACTTTTCATCCCGCTCGAGAAAACTTCCCTCTGGATTCAGTACATATGAATCCAAAAACCCTCAGATTCAGCTCCAATGTGTAGCCCACTCTACCTCTAGGAAAAAAAAAAAAAATTGAATTCACAGAACTGAAGCTAAATACTACCATGAAAGCAAATTGCATTCACCACATTTCCATGATAATGGCAAAGAGAACCAGGATAAATGAGAGGATACATCTTGGATCTTTTCTTACTGATTTTTCAGGTTGTGGCAGAACTTAGAAGAGCAGGAAAAGATGTCACTTCTACTCTTTGGGATCAAATACATTTTTTTTTTCTCAAAATTATTTTTAAAGTATTACTTGGTAATTTTTTTTTTTTTTGCCTGTTTGAAAAACAAAATGAAAGAATCCAATAGACTGAAATCTTCCCATACTTAAAAAATGTTGTAGTCTAAGGCAAGAATATGGGGATCATTTTGGTATTGTAATTTACTTCCTTGTAATTCATGTGCTTTTCATGGGATCTCAGAAATTAAAAAAAAAAAAAGGTATCAGTGTTCTTAAGTGGAAAGTAGAGTACTAAACAACTCCAATTAAATGTGCAATATGTTAGCCCTGCCTGCCAGCTGGTAATGTTTGAGCGTTGTGGTTTTCAAAATATATGTAATTAAGCTATCTTTTAAAGTGATATCCGAATCAGCATGCCTTTATTCATGAATTGAGAATTTGATACTAGAGAAGAAATAGGGGAAAGCCTGTGGCACTTAGATTTTCGGAGCTAGGATTATAAATATAAACAAGCTTAAGGAAATAATGAAGCAAGCAGAATGCGCAACGGGCAGTGCCCTCCGCGGGAACCGCACAGCAGGACCCAGGGGACAGGCGCAAACCCACTTGACAACCGCGCGTGCACAGGCTGTTTCTGCAGCTCCGGGCTCACACCCACACCCGGGTCACGTGCGTGTGGGGGCTGCTGAGCTGGCCCCGGCGCTGCGGGCTCGTCAGAGCCACAGTTCCACGTCTCCTTTCACAGCGACAGAGGATCCTGACGAGTGATTCTGCTGTCAGAGCCAGGTTGCCTGTGAAACGTCAGTTTCTTGAACACTGATGTATTTTAAAATACAATGTATTTTAAAGGCATGGCATGGCATGTGTGAGCACAAATGCATCTTATATATTAGGGCAAAAAAAAACCAACAACAAAAAAAGACTATGCACATCCAAAAGTCGGAAGCCCTGTCTGCTCTGTCATTTTCACTTGAAGATGCAGAAGCATCTTCACCTCAGGAATGCAACGGTGTGTGGGGGTGGTACATTTATCTACTAGAACTGTTTTACCACACTCATCCTGAGGGGGTGCTCAGTTCGACATATGCCTAATGATTTTTGTGGCTTTTCATTGAGTATTTGCTCATTTTAGGGGGGAAAAAAAGAATAAATATTAAGAGCACATACTACCTTTAAGCTGGTAGTTACAAATAGAGGCTTGATCAGATTCAGATTTGATTTTTTTGGCATGAATACTTCATAGGCTGCATATTTCCTACTATGTCACATCAAGGGCACTTAATGCCCAGTGGCTTTTCTTTTTATGATGACAGTATCTGTTGACAGAAACTATCGACCTGATATATCCATAGTAAATTTCCCTCCAGCTCTTCACCTGTGATTTAGCAGCCCTTGATAATAATTTCCTAGATATTTTATTCATTCGAGGTTGCAAAATGGCAATATTTTAATTGTATAATTCCTTCTTCATTTATAAGCAAGATCTCTTCTCATTAATTATTTGATTACCCTGAGAAACAGCTACGGGAAAGGCAGAATAAATCCACGACTATTTTTATTTACCCATTTTTGGAATAAAGAGTTGTTTTCTTCCCATCCTTCAAAGGTGACCAACGAATCTATTTTTGGAGCATTACTGGGAACCCGTAATACACTTGATGTATCTCAAAGAGCTGCAGTTTATTTATTTACTTATTCAATGTCCAAAATATCCCCCTTTCGGCCAGTGCTCCTGTGTCCTTCTGACATGACCCCAGACGTCTTTGACAGCTTCTTGGCTTCTGGTACAACAGAATGTTCCAGGGTCAGAGGAACGTATTAAATGACATCATGAAGAAGCAATCAGCAAAATTTAGAACGTGAGAAACTCTACAGGACGAACTATTCATTTTCTTCAGCAACAAATTGTGGGAGTGAGGGGGGGAAGGATGAGGCTGTGAAACCTATGGATTGGAAGAGACTAGAAAGACTTCAGATAAATGCAAAAAAAAAAAAATCCTTGTTTGGATCCCAATAAAAAAAAAATCTGTAGAAAATAATGTATGAGAAAATCAAAGAAATTTTAATGCTGAGTGGCTTTTTGATGATCATTAAATTTTCAGATGTGGGGAGATGATTGGGGTATGTTAAAAATACTCTTTATATTTTAGAGATACATTACTGAAGTATTTAGGGATGAAGTTATATGTCTGAAATTTGCTTCAAAATAATTTAGTTGGGGCGGAGAGAGAAAGTAGATGGGATACAGATCAAGGGTCCCTGAATCCCTGGGCCGCGGTACCCATCTATGGTCTGTTAGGAACCGGGCCATACAGCAGGAGGTGAGTGATGGGTGAGCGAGCGAAGCTTCATCTGTATTTGCAGCTCCCCAGCGCTGGCATCACCGCCTCAGCTCCACCTCAGATCATAGGGCATTAGATTCTCACAGGAGCACTGGTCCCTGGTGCCAAAAAGGTTGGGGACCACTGATGTAGATGGAGCAAGATTGGCCATCTGTTGATAATTGTGAAAGCTGGGTGGTGAATACATGGGGGTTGCCCATGTTAATCTCTCTGGTTTTATATATGTTTGAAAATTACATAGTAAAAAGTATAAAATATATTTAAATATAGAAATCACCCTCGAAGGAAGCTGAAGAGGAAGTGATTATGGTAGAACTACACTATCTCCATAAATAAAGTCTTGCCTAATTCAGAAATGTGCTAGCCACCTGCCAGCTGCGGTAGCAGAGTATGAGGAAAGACCCAGTGACTAATGAGGGAGAATACCACCTTTCGAGGTGTGCCACTGGGCCTGTGCTAGGTACATTGCATGCATTGGACTCATTTAATCCTCATGATAATGTTATGAGATCTGTACTATTATTATAATATCCATTTTACAACAGAAAAACTGAGGTTCAGGGAGACCGCTCGCTTGCTAAGCAGCAGAGATAGGCATGGTCTGGCTCTGGAGCGCATGCTATTAATAAGAGCCACATCCACAGCTCTTAACAGATGCCAGCCCTATTCTAAGTGTTCTACGCTGTTAATTTATTTTATACTCACAATGATAATCCTCTAAGGAAGATGCTTTCGGTAGACTCTTCTCATAGATGAGAAAGTTGGATACAGACAGATGAAGTCACTGTGCAAGGTCACATGGCTAGCAGGTGGCAGAGCCTGATGTTAAGCGGGAGCACTCTGGCCCCAGCCCTTTGCCGCTCTCACGCTATTAGCCACTCGGCCCTCTGACAGCTGTCAAAGCAGGTTTTTCTTTCTTAGATTAAGAATCTATCGAGCACATGCAAGAGGCCATCTTTGTCAGAGGTGCTGGGGTATGGGAATGAACAAAACACTTTTTTTTTTTTTGCATTGCATAGCTTAGTTTCCTATGGCATTATGAATCTCTAAGGAGCTATTTAGGAGATGACGGGGCTGAAACTCAGAAGCTCAAGCTACCTGTTGGCGCTTTCTTATTAGAAGTCGAGTTGGAGAGAGGACTGAACCAGCAGCCCCTAGAAGGGCTCTGCTAAACCCTAAAACTTCTGAAGTAAGGCTCTGAAGGAAGGTGCCTGTGGATCGCATTGCATCATACGACAAACCTCCACTGCTGGGGCCGATTGGTCCCAGTCCCCCAGGACACCATGATCCTTCCTTTTTTAGAATCCTCTCCCTCTCCTGCTGTTCACCCCTCACATCTTCTCAGGGAGCTTCCCTTCTCTGAAATCTCAATGTCCTTATTGGTTGCACTCATCAATTTAGTACTTAATTACGTACAAACCTCAACTGTTACCTAACGATTTTACTGCATATATCTCGCCTCTTCACTTAAATTGTAAATATTTGGAAGACAGAGGTTAGGTCTTATACGTCACCGATATTCCCCCAACAAGCCCAAACCATGGAATGAGTGCTCACTAAATATTATTTAAGTGAATAAATTATGTTTACAATGGTACAGTGTAAGATGTAACATGTAGAATGATTAAGAGCACAAATTCTCTCTCTAATTAGTTGCACGCCCCAAGGCTAATTATTCACATCTTTTATGCCTTGGTTTTCTTATCTATAAAATTGAGATAATCGTTTGTACTTCATGAACAGTATCTGTTGACAGTAAGATGCTTAGCACAGTGCCTGGCACAGAACAAACGTTAGATATGTTAGCAGCTAGTATTTTTATTATTATTACTAACTGCCTAGCCAAGTAAGGTTTTATTGACTGACTAAAGCACTTTTTTCCTTTGTGTGAAATCAAATTCATCAGAAGTTTGCTTGATATGCATGATTTAATTGGCTGGGGGAGGCTGTGAGCTGTAATGGAACAAGAATGGGCACTAAGCCTGGGCCAGAGTTCAAATCTCACCTCTGATTTGACCTTTACTTTCATGAGCCTCAGTTTGTTCATTTGAAAAATGGAATTACTGATAGGTATCCCACTGGGCTATTGTATGGTTCAGAAATGATCAGTATAAAGCACGTAGCCAAGAACTTGGCACAAAATGGATCTTAGATAAACCAGTCTCTTAATATCATCAAGCCTGTAGTGTCCCTCACTGCAGAGACTATGTGTGCTTAATAGATGAGACATTACTGGTTGTTCACTGGCCCCTTTTTTCTAGGAAGTTCTAGGCCTCTAGACTAACTATAATACCTCTGTCTCTCTGAATTCTTGATATTTAACTATACTACTTGCTGTTATAGACGCCTAGGATACTTGGTACATGGTAGGCACTTAATGAGTTCATTTTGAATGACTCAGTGACTTATCTTTTATAGATGCTTATAGACCATCCCCCTTATGTTAACATATTCTTTCTCAGCTTCTCAAGCCCTCGATCTGCTGATGACTGATCTCATCTATTACATTTTGGTGCTTCTTAATGTCATTCTCAAGATAATCTCTACTCTAGCGCCCCTTCTTTCTACTTGCCAGTTCGATTTTAGATCATGTAGGAGAGAGAACATCTCAGGCGGGGTGAATGATGTTTTCGAGGGCGTCGAGGAAAACAAAATGAATAGTACTTGACTGAAACCAAGAATACAAGAGGAAAAAAATTTTTCAAAGATAAGATAAGCTATGGAGGGTGGAGACAGATTGTGGAAAGACTTTATTGTCAACTTGAAGAATTTGACTTGATACGCAGACAACTGGAAAGCCCTATTTCCATTCCCCAGAGGCAATCGTGTTCAATTCCTTAACCATTTCTTCTGGTTATTTAAATCTACTTGTTTTCTTTTATGGAGGATGGTTCTTGACTCTTGCTCCATCACTTTTCTTCCATCTTCCTAATATAGTCATATCATAATTTTTTATTAAACCCATATTTACCATGGAGAGTGAGTGAAGAAAACAAGGTGGAGTCAGTATAGCTAAGCTGACTTAGAATGGAGTCCGTATAGTCAAGCTGGTAAAACTGGTTCAGACTAGAGTGGGCTGAAACATGAGAGAACAATTTTATTTTACTTTAACTAGCCTGAAGACTTTTAAACTTTTCGGTTGTGCATCAATGCCTGGAGATAATATATATATGGAGATATATAGACATCTCTCTCTCTCTCTCTCTCTCTCTCTCTCTCTCTCTCTCTCTCTCTCTTTTTTTTGTCAGAATGATGAGCTTCTGGAGAACAGGAACACAAAGGGATACCCCCATCCAGTATCCAGATGCTGGGCATCTGGAAGATCACCATCTTAGGCTACCAGAGGCTAAGAATGCAGGACAGATTCTTTTCAAGAATGTGGCTTTAATTATAAAAACTTTCAACTTTTCTTTCTCCTTGGGGTCACTCCGGGTATCGCCTAGTTGTGTTTTCAATTTGTAAATCCTAAAACCCTCGAATAAAATTTTGTCTCTTAATTCATTTATGTTTGGTCAGCAATCGTTTAAATTATTGTGACTGTGTAAAAATAGTTCACAGGTAATTACATTTTCTTTCCTGTACAGTTTTTTTGCTCTTCCTATGGTTAATTATTGGCTTACTGTTTCATTTATTTAGGGTTCTGCATACTCGCCACTAAATCAATCCCAAATGCTCTAGTAAAGATATAAACTGATCAAATATATTAAATCATCTATTGTTTTTTTTTTCAATCTGCCATATGTAACTCATAACAAAAGTTAATATTTTATAATTGTTTTCATAATATTTTGGCAAGGTTATCATCTTCCAATACTGAAATACCAAATTCCAATACCAAAAAGTGAAATGATTTAATGGACTATCACTGAAGAATATTGACTGGAGCAAATGCCCACCTAATGAAGCTGGTAAAGCAGCTAGAGTGGTGAGTGCAGGAGCTTATAGGAAGAAGGCAGGATGTTGTTGGCTGCTGAAGTAGTTCCCCAGTTAGGGTTAACATTAAATTATGTTCCTCAAATATAGCAGATTCTTTTCTTCAGCATACCTATTCTGATTCATGTCCGTGTCCCCAATATATAGGCCACCAAATAATTCCTAATAATGGATATAAAACCCTTGGCAAGAAAAAGTCCCTGGCACAAAGCAACTGGTAAATATTACCTCTGTATACCCGTGACACGTGTCATCTATTTTGAAACTTTGTTTTAATTCTAGTGACTTTTGTTACGGAAAGAATTTGTATACAATTGCTAGTTTCTCCAAAAATTTCACATTCATTACTTCTGTTTGATCCCCAAAGTGTCCAAAGAATTAGACTGATTTTGAAGACTGGCTGTAGCACTGACTCGCTGTGTGCAAGTTACCTAATTTTTTTTTTTTCCATTTTTGTCAAAGAAAGTGGGGATTGCCTCATGAGGGTAGTTATAAGGATTAAATGAGATAATCTATGTAAAGCACCAAACACATATATTAGCTACTATAATTGAGGGAAAGCATTTTTAACCTATTGGATAATTAGCAAGACCAGAACACAGTAGTTAAATGATTTGTATTGTTTGCGCAGTGTGTCGGTGGCAGACCTGGATTTAAAAATCGGCCCTGATGGAATCGCATCTGTCAGGGAAGGGCCTGATTTACACTTTTGTCCACTGCTGCATCCCAGCACCTCAAACAGTATCTGCTAAATAACAGGCACTCACATACGTGGTGAATAAATTAACGTAAACATAAAGTTTTAGGCCTGGAAATGGTCTCCAAGGTCATTTAGTTAAATGAACTGATTTTTCAAATAGGAAAATTAAGGTCCAGATACTTTTAAGTGAGTCATGGGTATGTTTTGTATTTGTTTTGTTTTGTTTCTTTGTGTCTGCATAGTGATTTTTAAAAAATTGAAGTACTTGCCAAATTAGGTTTGGCCATGTATGAATAGAAAACCCAAAGTAGTTGATCATATAGGGTAGGGGTTTATTTCTCTCTCATGTAAAAGAAAAACTAAAGGTAGATAATTCAAGGTGGTGGTGACTCCAGGAACCTAGGCACCTATCTTCCTGCCCCACCATTCTTAATACATGGCTTCTATCACCTATATTGTCTTGTGATGCAAAGTGGCTGCCTGGGCTCCGGCCATTGGCATTCTGTCAGGAAGGAGGAAGGTGAGGAGGGCAAAAAGGACACTTCACAGCTGAGTTGGCAGAAGATTACCTGAACATTAAGGAAATTACATTTCACACAACTTCCTCTTTCATCTCTTCATCTATCCAAGGTGCAAGGGAAGCTGGAAAATGTATTCTTTTATCTGGGAATCTTGCTGTCCAGGTTAAAAGCAGAGCTCTGTTATAAAGAAAAAGGACGAAGTGGATAGTGGGTAGGCGGTTTCCATCAACAATTTAAAAATAGAAAAATTTACATAGCGTTTTGGATTTCTCTTATAAAAATCAGAAGATGGAGCTGAGTTTGGGGCCAAGGAGAAGAGACGTTTCAGGCGGATTGGAAGGGAGGGCCAGAGGAAACGGAGGAGGCCCACGAAGCCTGGACTGACGAGAAAAGAGAGAACTGATGTCAGGGAACGTGAGGAGTGATTAGGATTTGGCATTTTGAGCTGATGAAATGTGTGTTTTGAGAGGGTCAATCTAGTAATAATGTGGAGAATAGGTTAAACATTGGAAAGGTAGAACGAAGAAGTAGGGAGTCAATGCAGAGATCCAGGTATGAAGTGATGAGAATCCGGACCAGCAATATCGATAAAAATAGGAAGCAAGCTATACGTGTAATTGTATATTTCATAGTAGCCACGTTGAAAAAGAAACAGATGAAACTGAATTTCATAGTCAATGTCACTATCCAGTCTGCCTAAAATATTGTCACTTGAATATGTAATCGATATAAAAATGATCAGTAAGATATTTTACATTTTTTTTTTGTTTTTAATACTAAGTCTTTGAAATCTAGTGTATATTTTGCACTTACAGCATGTCTCAATTTAGACACTAAATTTTCATGAGAAATATTTGGTCTATATTTGGATTCCACAAAATTTATAGCTGAAAAAGTGCATTCACATGTCCAAGTTATCCCAGATATACTTAACAATTTTTCCAACAGCTGAATTGAGTATCTGTTTTTAAATTTAAGCTCGTTAAAATTAAATGAAACTAAAAATTTAGTTCCTTGATCACACTCACTTTTACAGTGGTTATTTCGAGTGCTCTATAGCCACATGTGGCCAATGGCCTCCATGTTGGGCAGAAAGAAAGGATCTGATTTGAGACACACGGTTCATAAAAGATGCTCATCAGATGGAACACTTCTGACAAGACCCACATTGTCAGTGTCTTGCAAAGTACTAAATTTATCACCATTTCCTACGTTTTCTAGACTTGCCAGGTCTTTTACATCTCCTATTCTTTTGCCTGAAGTGCTTTTCCCCTTCTTTTTCGTCTGAAAAATGCCTGCTTATCTCTCAAGTCTCCATTCACTCCTGTAAAATCCATCCCATGTTCTTCAAGCCTGGTTAGTTGCCCCATCCTCTTTCACACTTCCATGGATCTGCAATATTCTTGAGGTAGAGAACCATGCCTCAACTGTTTCTGAGCCCTAGCACGTGGAAGGGCCTTTTAGGATCTCAGTAAAAGTTATTGAATGAAGAAGACTTTAAGTTTAGCCCACATCTTTCTTCTCTGTTGCCACTTTAGTCAGCAACATTTTAAAAGGATATGTTCAGCCTTCTTAATTCAATTTTCGCTTTATCTATTTGAATATCATTGGACATGTCCCTTCTAAATAGCACAGTTCAAGGATGACTTCTAATTTTATGCCTCCATACATAAAATCTGCTTGGTGCAGTTTGGTATAAAATATTCATCTTTTTTTAGGCTTAAATACTTGTTTCACACAACTATACTAAATATAGGATGTACTAGAACTTGTTTTCTTCATTTGGTAATAAATTATGGGTATGTTTCCAATTGAAAAATTTATATCTATCTATATCTATCTATCTATCTATCTATCTATCTATCTATCTATCTATCTATTTATATCTATCCATTTGTCCATTTATCATCTATCACCTATTTGTCTATCATCTATCATATATCAATCAATCATCTATCTGTCTGTCTATCTATCTGTCTATCTATCTATCTATCCATCCCATCATCATCATCATCATCATCATCATCTATCTACTCTTATTCTTTCCAACAGCTGCATTGTATTCCTTTGTAAGGATATACCATCTGTTACTTAACCAATCTGATACCAATGGCTATTGAGGCTATTTTAGATTTTCAAAATAACAACTAACAATACAAATACAAAGGTCACACATGTTTATGTATTTATGTCAATATTCCTATAAACTAGATTCCTGAAAGTAGAATTTGGAGGGTCAAAGGGAACGTGCACTTAAAGTGTTAATAGATTTTGCCAAACTGCCTCCCTAACAGTTGAGGTCATCTAAGACTACTCTATTAAAACAAATATATCATGCCAAGGCTTTTATAGCGGTTATCTTTGGGATATTAAAACAGGGAGGAGCATGGGCTTTCATTTATATCAACATAAGTTTTTTTGTTGTTTGAAGTTTGTTCAATATATTTCATATTTATAATTTTAAAAGGTATTTTTAAATATATAAGAATACCAAGAAAGTAAAGAAACAAGAAAATGTCTCAGTAGCAGAAAATTCAGGCTTCTTAGAAAACAGCAATTCCAAGCCATGCCTCGTAGGAAATAATGGCAAGTCTAATGCCCAGGTCTTATTTTCTTCTCTGAAGCAGAAGCCTCTGCACCTTGCTTTAGTGACCTGTTCGTACTACTAACTAATTTTCTCAGATTCAATTTCTAATGTCTTTTCTTGTTCATATTCAAAATTCACCAAGATGAAGGATCTGGTTAAGCTGGTGAATCACTATTCAATCTGGATTACTCTTATTGTGTAGGGTCCTTATGTCAGGCCACCTCATGGGCCTATATTCTCCCTTTATTGTTCACTGGCTTTGGCTAGAGCTGTTTTACAGTGTACTCGCTTGTGGCCATGGTTACAGGGTTATATGACATGAAGCAAGGTAACGCGTACAAGGAACACCCACATCTTAGAAGAATATAGGCAAGACGTACATGTAGCATTTCATGGACCTCCCTCTATACTCTCTTTGGTTTTATACAACTAAAGAGAGAGAGGTTGAGCACAGTCAATAGTCAACTAACAGTTGTTGTTATTCATTAAGAAAGCCAGCCAAGAATCCTTTTTAAAGATGTCCTTGTCACTGAAGAAGAAGTTCTCCTCACTGTGTTTTCCAGGTGGGTCTGTCTGTATTCCCTCAACCTCCAGATTTCACTGTACATGCTCAAGATCAACAGAGTAGATTCCAGAAGCAACCTTTTTGTACTACTCAAAGTTATCTTTTCATGCAAAGATTAATTGATTGATGAAAGATAAGAAAAAAATCAGTGTCATTGTTTTCGAAAGCAGGACAAAAATCAGTGTTTGTAGAGATGAAAATGCAGGTAAAATTTTTATAGAAACTGAGATCCCTGGAATGCTGTATTCTTAAAATATTTCAAAGCCCAGTCTGGGCACTTATATTTAAACCTTAAAAGGAAGGTCATTCATTCAAACTCTTCAGAATAAGGGAAAGAAAGCAAAAAATGGGCATGTCCCAAAAGACTGTAGGGACGAACACTTCCTTTATCATATTTAAT
The DNA here is from genome assembly GCF_000325575.1 of Pteropus alecto. Taxonomy (NCBI): domain Eukaryota; kingdom Metazoa; phylum Chordata; class Mammalia; order Chiroptera; family Pteropodidae; genus Pteropus; species Pteropus alecto. The sequence goes on from NW_006436814.1 coordinate 1,873,109, forward strand.
TTAAAAGTAGACATCTTCAGGCCACCAGGAAGGGTCATCTGTCTTTGAAACCTATACAAGATGTACATGTAACTACTATAAAACTTTCAAACAAGTCGAGGCTCCTATTTCCTGTGAAAGGTAGTGACAATAAGAAAGGCAACCTATAACACCATTAATTTTTCTATGCTTCAAAGCAGGAAGACAAACGTGTCAAAGTATATCTGGTTGAACCCTTGGGTCGATGAAGTTTTGTTACGTCTGTCACATAAGTTTCATTTTCGGTGTACTCCGCACAGTATGAGGATTTCAATTTATATTAGGCACATGGATATTGAACATCTACCTTGTGCCAAGCCCAGTGTTAGGCACTGGGATGCCAAAGTAAGTAAGATGTATTTCCTACTCGGAAGTTACTAAAAAGGGAAAGCACTGCTAACAATCAACTGTGATGCACTGCGATGCGATTTTGCTAGAGATACACACAGGCTGCCACTTAAACCCAGTTAAAGGAAAGTTTATCTTATTTCACTGACTCTAAGGTGCACATTAACACCTCCGAAATCAAGATATGGCTTATAATTGTTGGTGTCTCACAATTCTATTGGCAGGCTTTGTTTTTAATGACAAAGAAAATAATGGTGCATCTTAAAATCAATGGCATCATCAATGAAGTACATTGGTTGTATCTTAGGGTTACATAGAGATGAGAGAAGAGATTCTTGAGCTGGGTCTCTAAGGAAGAAGCAGGATTTTTGCTAGGTGGAAAAGCAATGTGCTATGGCAAAATCCACTGACTATAAACTTCAGAGTCAGAAGAGCTAAGTCTTAACTTTAGAGACTTTAGGCTGTTTGTTGCTTAGCAGTGGGAGTGCTGTGAGCACAAAAATTAGCAGCTAAGCCTCATTTAGTAAGCTGTGTGTTCTAAAGGTTTTACATGTACACACTCACTTAGCATTCAAAACAAGCCTAAGATACTATTATTACCTCCTTTTTAAAGATGAGGAACCTGTAAGAGGTTAAATAAATTGCCCACGATGATATAGTAAATAATTACAACTCAAAAAAAGCTGCTTGGTACAGCCTTCAAACAATGACATGAAGCTCTCAGATGAGTATTTAGCAGAAATCCTCTCTTTGTGGACTACAACATATGGCGCAAATGTTGGTTATTGTTTAATGCAAGGAAGAGGGATTTTCAGGTTAAGGGAACAGTATGAGCAAAAGTCACAAGATTTTAAAACATTCAGGAATTCCTTTGGGCTAAGGATTTTGGGGAGAGAAAGGGTTGAGACAGGGCAGGATGGAGGCTAAATTATCACCAGGCAGGAAGCTAGAAAGTCATATTGATGTGCAATTATAGAGTGCATTGTAGACCATTTTAGATTGTGGACTTTTTCTGTATAAGCTATAGAGAACTGCTAAGTATTTTTGAGCTGGGAAGTGACTCACTCATATCTGTCATTTAGAGAGATGATGACAGGCAGCAGTGGGGAAGATGGATTCAAGTGGAGTGTGACTAAAAGCGAGGAAGGCAATTAGGGGGCTGACTTTTTAGTGTGGGCCAGACAACAGAGGCCTGAACCTGGGATGCGGCAGAGGATAAAGAGTTGATGGTCAGATTGATGGGCATTGTGGATGGAGATCCAAGCCAACTCACATGAAGACAAGGATGCCTGACTTAAGAGCTCATAGGAGGAACGTACGCATGATATCAGAGGGCCGTCCAAGCAGCCAGTGCAGGCTTCAGGACCCGTGCACCCCAGGCAAATTGGGCTTGTTCACCATGACGTCCCATAGACATTGTCTTTTGTTCGTTTGCTTGTTTTGTTTTGTTCTTAATCTGATATATCAAGCAATGCTTTAATCATGACTATATA